>NW_024044570.1:38496053-38759828 GCF_014851395.1 Micropterus salmoides
CCTAAAGTCAACGGAAGTCGGCCATTTTGATTTATGGCCATTTTGGATGATTTACCACACTTCGTACTTTAACGAACTCCTCCTAGGGATTTAGTCGGATCGACTCAAATTTCTGCTGTGCCTTCTAAAGGCATTGACGATGAAAAGTTGTTGCTATTTGCGCGTTTTCGTCAATGGCGTGTCCGTGGCGTCGATGATTCGCATGAAAGGAAGTTGTTGTAACTTCAGTGTACATGCTCACATCTGGACCAAACTGTACATGTAGGATGAGAGTCCCGCCCTGAACCATGTACATGCCGACATTCACCCACAGTCATAGCGCCACCGCTGGCAACAAAGTGACCTTTAACGAAGCAGCCCCCGCCGCACGTTTCACCTCGTGCACGAATTTTCTGTGGTACGTGTATCTTGTCCAGATGCACAAAAAAGCCTCTTGGAGCCATAGCTAAAATCAACAGGAAGTCGGCCATTTTGAATTTTACGTCAAATTTTGGATGATTTACACACTTCGTACTTTAACGAACTCCTCCTAGGGATTTAGTCCGACCGACCTCAAATGTTTGCTGTGCCTTCTAAAGGCATTGAAGATGAAAAGTGTGCTATTTGCAAGTTTTCGTCAATGGGCGTGTCCGTGGCGTGGCGTCAAAGATCAGCTCTTCGCCATGACACGGAAGTTGTCGTAACTTCAGTGTACATGCTCACATCTGCACCAAACTGTACATGTAGGATGAGAGTCCCGCCCTGAACACATGTACATGCGACATTCACCCACAGTCCTAGCGCCACCTGCTGGCAACAGAAGTGACATTTAACGAAGCAGCCCCCGCCGCACGTTTCACCTACGTGCACGAATTTTCTGTGGTACGTGTATCTTGTCCAGATGCACAAAAAGCCTCTTGGAGCGATGCCCTAAAACCAACAGGAAGTCGCCATTTTGAATTTTACGTCAAATTTTGGATGATTTACACACTTCGTACTTTAACGAACTCCTCCTAGGATTTAGTCCGACCGACTTCAAATTTGTGCTGTGCCTTCTAAAGGCATTGAATATGAAAAGTTGTGCTATTTGCGAGTTTTCGTCAATGGGTGTGTCCGTGGCGTGGCGTCAGAGATCAAGTCTTCGCCATGACACAGGAAGTTGTTGTAACTTCAGTGTACATGCTCACATCTGAACCAAACTTTCGTGCTTGATAACTCTCCCACCCCGCTATGGAGGACCGATCCTGACACAGTCAGAAATAAATACAGAAATAAATAAATGCTCAATAAATAAATAAGCATCCAATTAAATACACAAAAAAATTAAGTAAATAAATAATGTAGGTAGTAATTAAATTATACAAGGAGACATAAATGTATATATTTTAATTAGTGCCTTTACTTATTCACCTTTGTTATAATTACCTTATTTGTTTATTCAACTTTATTTATTACTAATTTTTTTAATGTATTTATTTATGTGTGTGTTTTAATATTTTTGTCTGTTTTATTCTTCCTTTGTATTTATTTACCTTATTTATTTTCACCCATGGTATTTATTTCTGCCTGTCTTTAAATTTTTGTATGCATTTCTGCCTCATTATGCAAATGAGGAGGGGCTGTGTCTCAAGGGGTCATCTTCTCTGCTATTGGTGGACCAGTCAGACAGGAGAGCTCCTACTCTGCCTGCAGACATAAACGATCTTGCCCCTCACACAGTCAGATGGCTTCCTTCAGTGCGCTGAGGTGTTTAACAACTCTGAAGACAATACTACCAGCAATGTCTTCCTTCTCTTTTCACGTAGAAGCACCGACAGACAGTGCTTTCAGTTTGCTGCATGCATGGACACAGAACTGCAGTATAGGAGAAGCACACGGTCAGCTGGCTGCAGCTAAATCTGGAGTGCACTCGTATTCAATTCTGTATGGTAAATTCAGTTTTAACGGAGCAGAGCGAGCTGACAGGCAGAGTTAGAGACTTTTTCTGTCTGTTTCTCTCTTTACAAAGACGCATGTTGCAGTCAGAGTCTTCTCTGAGATGCGAGCACGACATACAACACAATTTATCAAATTACACAACGGATATACAGTATGAAAATAAGATTGATTGGATTATACTCACAGGAAGTATAAAACCTCTTACATGGGTCTATTAAAAGTAAAGTAACACAAAATGTCAGGGAAATTACTTTACTTAGATTTAAGTACTGCAGTTGTACATTTGAATACCTTCCTACCTTTCTGATAGGAAGCCTTCTTGAGGTGGTATAAAACATTTCTTCTTATATTCTGATTTGAGTTGTGGACAACTATGACCACATGAATTAAAAAAACATTTCACTGCCCAAGTCAGCTATAACACAAGTCTTGATCATCAGACTACATGCTGTACAGTATTTGTGGACAGATTTTGTCCCAGGATTTCTTATGCATTTCTTCTTCTTCGTTGCATGATTTAGAATAATAAGGTGAGAAATGGGTCTATTCTGAGTTCATCCTGCACTGCAGCAGCTAATAAAGTCCATTTAATCCCCAAAACGCTTTCTTTTAGGCAGGCTGGAGCAGAAAACAACTCACCTTTCTCAAGTTGTACAGTAATGTCACATGTGTATGAAGGTGGATCAAACAAGCTAATCTTAAATGTCAAGTAGAGAGGAGCCTAGTAGGCCTATTTATTTTCATTCATTACACAATATGAATAAGCTATGCAGACAGTTGTAAAGAAAGAACATCTTTTTCTTCTGTTCTCTACTTGTTATAGTTACACAGTATTAGGGGTGTGGGCTGTATTAAAGTATCCACTGTTCTCCCATGCTCTAACCACAGTAACGATGAAATGTGTGCTGTTCTCACATTCTCCCTCTGTATGTACATAAACAACAAGGCAGGGAAATATAAAAGGAATTTATTTATTGTTTGGGTACATTATTGTTCAGTGTACATGTTCACATCGAAACAAACTTTACGTGCTTGATAACTCTCCCACCCCGCAGACATCTACACGTCAATACCGATTTATATTCATAGCGGCAAGTGCTATGTAGCTCCACATAGGGGACACAGGAAGTGACATATAGCACATTCATGCGGCGTCGGAAACGCGTAGGAAATTCACAGCCGCACCGGCAGAACTCCAGAATGTGCAACTCGGCCGGCTCACGCGCGGACGCGCTTACAAGTGCGAGGGCCCGCCCAACGCTGCTTGCAGCTTTAATTAAATTATTTATTTTTAGTCTTTTTGGATCAGGAGTCTCCACAGGATGTTTTATTTGGAAAATTAACAAGATTCTCTATGCCGTTCTGTGTCTGTCTTCCTGCCCGGTACAATCTGCTCTATACTGCTGCATTTAGTCTATAGCAACATCACCTTTACTGTCTGTACTGTTCTGTGTGTATATTGTGTAGGCTGCCTCCCACCCCTCTCTCTCTCCTTCCATCCCTCTCAATTCACTTCAATTCAAATTAGCTTTATTAGCATGAATGTGTAACAACAATATTGCCAAAGCATCATACATACAACATAAGAACAATCAACCCCATACATTTCATCTAACCCCTCTCTCTCTATCTCTCTCCATCACCCCCAATGGGTCAAGGCAGATGGCTGCCCACCATGAACCATGGTCTAGAGCTGCTCTTTTATGAAAAGCGCTGTGAGATAACTGTTGTTGTGATTTGGCGCTATATAAATAAAATAGAATTGAATTGAATTACTGCCCCCATGTTCCTCCTCAACACCCGCTGCTACAATTATTATTATTAGTCATATTTTTATTATCATTCAAGCTGCAAGCATCCGCATCCTATGTTATAGCTAACCTTTATTTGTTGTTGTTGTTATCGTCTTTAAGCTGCTTCAGTTTTCAAAGTCTACTACTTCTGCATACTTTCAGCTTTTTTTGTCATTTCAACTTTAAAATGTTGAGAAATCTTCAAGCTATTAAACTTGTATTAAACTTTTTGATATCTTTTATACTTTTTCCACTGTCGTAATTTTAGTCTCGTAAAGATTTCTGGCTGTTTCTGAGTTAGGCGGGTGAGACGGAATGTTCAGAGTTAGAGCACGTGACATCATCGCTAGAGGGCAGCCAGCTTGAGAACTACCAAAGGACAAGAGTGACAGAAAATCCTCCATTGGTAGCAATAATAAAAAAATTTAAAATTTACTGACCAGAGCAGAACGTACCAGTTTTGCAACTTGCCAAAGTGGTCCCTTTTTTCAACATTATCCACACAAAAAATATATCAAATTGTTCAGAAATGCCTTCTGTCACTGTCGGTCAAGTCATCTTGCTGACACCACCTATAGTTTAGTCTCTAGGGAGGTTTGTTTGAGGCAAAGATTTTGAGATTTTCCTGTATAGGAAAGCTGGTTAATAAGCAGACAACATCAAAGGCAGACACACACGAACACACATTCTCTCTCTCACACCCACACGCACACACACACACACACACACACACACACACACACACACACACTTGGTCCTGTGTTCTGACGTTGACGGTGGACAGACGTTAAGCTGTTTCTTGAATGAACTTCACTGTACTGCATCCAGAGTACTGCATCTGCTACTACAACCACTACTACTGCACTGTGCTACTTCTACTGATACTACTACTAACACACACAGAGACACACACGCACACACACACACTGTTCTCTTCATTGGGAGCAGTTGGGTATCTGTGTCTCACAGTCACCTGTCCACCTGTCTCTCTGTCTCACAGGCTGTCTCACAGTCTTATAGTCCACCTCTCTCTCTTTCTTACAGTCCGTCTCAAAGTCTTATAGTCCACCTCTCTCTCTGTCTCACAGTCCCTCATTCAGTCTCACAGTCTGATAGTCCACCTGTGTCTCTGTCTCACAGTCGGTCTCACAGTCTTGTAGTCCACCTGTCTCTCTGTCTCACAGTCGGTCTCACAGTCTTATAGTCCATCTTTCTCTCTGTCTCACAGTCCGTCTCACAGTCTTCTAGTCCACCTGTGTCTCTGTCTCACAGTCCGTCTCAGTCTTATAGTCCACCTGTCTCTCTGTTTCACAGGCCGTCTCACAGTCTTATAGTCCATCTCTCTCTCTTTCTCACTGTCCGTCTCAAAGTCTTATTGTCCACCTCTCTCTCTTTCTCACAGTCCGTCTCAAAGTCTTATAGTCCACCTCTCTCTCTTTCTCACAGTCCGTCTCAAAGTCTTATAGTCCACCTCTCTCTCTGTCTCACAGTCCCTCATTCAGTCTCACAGTCTGATAGTCCACCTGTGTCTCTGTCTCACAGTCGGTCTCACAGTCTTGTAGTCCACCTGTCTCTCTGTCTCACAGTCGGTCTCACAGTCTTATAGTCCATCTTTCTCTCTGTCTCACAGTCCGTCTCACAGTCTTCTAGTCCACCTGTGTCTCTGTCTCACAGTCCGTCTCAGTCTTATAGTCCACCTGTCTCTCTGTTTCACAGGCCGTCTCACAGTCTTATAGTCCATCTCTCTCTCTTTCTCACTGTCCGTCTCAAAGTCTTATTGTCCACCTCTCTCTCTTTCTCACAGTCCGTCTCAAAGTCTTATAGTCCACCTCTCTCTCTTTCTCACAGTCCGTCTCAAAGTCTTATAGTCCACCTCTCTCTCAGTCTCACAGTCTGATAGTCCACCTGTGTCTCTGTCTCACAGTCGGTCTCACAGTCTTGTAGTCCACCTGTCTCTCTGTCTCACAGTCCGTCTCACAGTCTTATAGTCCATCTCTCTCTCTGTCTCACAGTCCGTCTCACAGTCTTCTAGTCCACCTGTGTCTCTGTCTCACAGTCCGTCTCAGTCTTATAGTCCACCTGTCTCTCTGTCTCACAGTCCCTCTCACAGTCTCACAGTCTTATAGTCCACCTGTATCTCTGTCTCACAGTCCGTCTCACAGTCCACCTGTCTCTCTGTCTCACAGTCAGTCTCACAGTCTTATCGTCCACCTGTCTCTCTGTCTCACAGTCAGTCTCACAGTCTTATTGTCCACCTTTCTCTCTGTCTCACAGTCAGTCTCACAGTCTTATCGTCCACCTGTCTCTCTGTCTCACAGTCAGTCTCACAGTCTTATTGTCCACCTTTCTCTCTGTCTCACAGTCAGTCTCACAGTCTTATTGTCCACCTTTCTCTCTGTCTCACAGTCCATCTCACAGTCACACAGTACACATGTATGCATAACTGTGCGCTCGCGCGCACACACACACACACACACACACGCACACACACACACACACATTAAAGGAGACTTATTAGGTTTCTTATATTTTCTGTCTTATGTATAATGTTTCATTGTCAGATGTTCATGTTAAACAAGGCCAAAGCTCTACTCTTGGCTCTTAATGATGTCATACAGAGCTGGTTTTCCATATATGCTAATTTGCCTGCAGCCTCAATAACAACTGGCAACTCCTATGCTTAGTCTGTCTGTACTGCTGAGCGGCATATTCATCCTGCTTCAGGATCTTGGCCAATCAGAACACAGTGGGCTACAGCGAACTTTAAATGCAACAGTTGGCTGAGTCACTCTCTGTCCCTCAGGTTGTGACACAGGGACACAAGGTATGTCCTTCTCCTAGGATTAATCTTGATTTCTTCAAGTTCTTTAAAATCTGGTATTAATAGATGGAATTTCCCAAATATTGCTCTCCTATGCTTCTATATTTATCACATTTCAGGAGAAAATGTGTCTCAGCCTCCACCTCACCTGTCGTACACTGCTCACATACTCTGTATTCTTTCGGTAACCAGGACTTTTATGGCTCCCTTTTTCAATTGTAAGGGCGTGGTCACCGAGTCTGTCCTTGGTACGAAGCTGCCTCTGCTTGATATCTCTGACAGAAGAGAGATATGTAGCCATTTCATAATCTCTGTTTAGCGCCAGAATAATACGGAGAGCACCCCTAGGCACACTTAGTCAAAAAAATAAATTCTAATTACCTTGTGGCCTCAAGATAAGTGTATATAAAACGAGCATGCACAATTAAGCAGCTTTTCTCCACTAGCTTCCACCTACTTAAAGTTCTCTTTGGGTGATAACTATGGATAGAGACTATTTGATTAAGATCTATATTAATTTAGGGGTCAATTATGCTATGGCAATGGCCAACATTTAGTAGACTGGAGAAAAGCTGCTGTAAAGGCTCTTTTTATATACACTTATCTTGAAGCCACAAGATACTATCTTGAGGCCACGAGGTAATTAGAATTTATTTTTTTGACTAAGTTGGCCTAGGGGGGCTCTGTAGAATAACAATCTAGTTTGTGTTGGGTTTTTTGTCTCTTCTGCCCAATGTTCCAAATAAGTATTTTTGCTTTGAGTGGTCATTTGATTTACTGTAACTGGTGTTTGTAAAGCAGTGCTAGCTTCAGTAAAGTGTGTGTGTGACATGTTACAGGAATTGTTCTCTCTCTCTACCCACCGACCGGTGGAGACAGATTGCCACCCACACTGAGTCTAGGTTCTGCTGAGGTTTCTACATTTCAGTATTTTCTTGCCTGTGTTGCCTGTAGTCCTTGCTCATGGTGGGAATTGTTGGGTATTACAAAGAGTACAGTGTATATGAAAGGTGCACTGAGACTCCTGTTATGAATCGGTGCTTTATAAATAAAATACAATTGAATTGAAAAGATTAATGCAATAGTTTACTAATTGTTTGCTTTTGCATATGTCTGTGTTGAACTTTGCTGAATGCAAATGCAATGTTTTGTTGAGTGAGTAAATCAAGTTCAGCTAAATTAGTCTGAGAATATGTGTGTATCTCACAAATTGTCACATATACTCTGTAGATAATCTGTCACAGACAAAGAGAGACAGTTGTATTGTTGAATTTAAGGTGTTTGTGTACAGAGGTACAAAATCTCCCCCTTGTTGAAATAATGATGTCAAAGTCAATCAGACATTGAAATGATTCCCATCTGCGTTGCGTGGTTTCATTTCAGTTTGCCTTTATGTCTCTGTCTGTCCACAGTGTTCCTCTGTCTTTTTATTAGTATGTGAAAATGCAGAATGCTTCCCTGTCACAATACCATCCGCCTGTGATTACCATGCAAATGTATTTCATTAGGATGTAAATGATTAACATAATGATGCTTTTTAATTAGAATGTAAATGATTATTATTTGTATGAAGATATCAGCAGCTGTGGGAGAAGACTGTGACAGCAAGCTGTTGTCTCTATGACTGACTGACTGACTGAATGGATGGATGGTGGCTCTTTCGTTAATCTACTTACAATATACTATTCTTCCTTCCTCTTTCATTCCTCCCTCTGGATGATAAATTCCAGAACAGTTTCTTTTTCTGTTCTTCCTGCCTGTGGAGTTAGAGACAACACATTCACATAAACATTTATTTCATTCACTCTACACCAGTTTCAGCAGTTGGGGTTCCAGTGTTATGCTGGATCTTTGACGTGCCAGAAACCAACAACTGTCTGTTATCTGTGAGAAACCTCTTTGTTCATCTTATCATTGTGTTGTCTGATCCCAATGTTAATTTGAAAAAAGTCAGTCGGGGGTGTGTAAACATTATGTTGTCTGACACGTCTGCCTGCGCAGAAAGCAGCTGCGCACATGCCCCTTGGTAGTGTTGTAGTCAATACCGCCCAAACCAAGACTAGAGTTTATCGAGACAGAGATAAGACCAAGACTTTTAGGGGCTGAGCGCAGTCGAGACCAAGTCCGAAAGAGGGCAAGACAGAGTCAAGACCAAGACCAGTTCCCTGCATTGCATGGCACGCAATAAAATGTGGAACGAGATCATTGGTACTTCACAAATTAATCTGAAAGATCCACATTCCCAAAATCAACGTAAGCATCGCAGGGAGGGTTGACAGTCGTTAACGGTAACAACACATGTTTAATTAGGGTTATTGGTTGCATTTGGAGCATTATGTTTTACTTGCAATCAAAGTTACGATGTTAAAAAATAAATCAGACAAAAGCAAAAACTATTTATTGATCCCAAAGTTACGGTCTTGACTGGTCTTCAAATAAAATCCCGAGTCCTCAATGTCCGTGACAGAGACAAGACTGAGTGCAAATGCGGTCGAGTCCGAGACGAGACCAAGACCATCAAAAACTGGTCGAGTACTACAACACTACCCCTTGGATCAGGTTGTGGGTTGCCAGGTTGCGGTGACAGATGGGTTAAATTTGTATGTAGTGTGTGGATTGTGTGTGTAGATTGCAGAGGTGGGACCAAGTAATCATTTTACAAGTCCGAGTCAATTCTCAAGTCTTAGCACTCAAGTCCCAAGTTGAGTCCCAAGTCCAGACTGATCACGACTGGCAAGTCTCAAGTCAAGGACCAACAAGTCCAAGCCAAGTCCAAGTCTTAAACTTTGAGTTTCAAGTCCTGAACAAGTCAGAATGCGCTCTTCACCAAATTTAAAAAACAAGTTTTTATAAGTTAAAAATAAAAAATGTATTGAATGAAGCATTAGCCTGTACAGAAAGAAAGTAGAGGTGCAGTTTCACACAATAGATGTTCTATAATTTCATGAATTAAATTAAATGTTCATGTAGGGCTGCTAATTATTTTGGTCAATATTGAGATCACAATTAACAGGATTACTCATTGCCTTAGCAAACATTGAACTGTTAAACTTCTAAAATGTAATACTTTCTTTTAAAAAACTATTATATGCATTACTCCAAAATCTCATATAGCCCATGAAATCCATCCATCCATCCATCCATCGTCAACCGCTTATCCTGCATACAGGGGTACAGGGTAGCGGATAGCCCATGAAATAAGAAACAATAATCCAACATTATTTGCAGCATCTACAGTACAAGAGGTAGCAGCACAGTTTCAGCTTTGGGTGACAGATGTGTCACTAAGGGGGCCCTGTGTGTGTATGTTTGTGTAGGTGCCTGTGTGTGTGTGAGCAGGTGATAGGTGAACTACTCGAGTTGACGAAGTTACGTTACAGAACGCTGAAATAAAACCGTGGTGTTTTGTCGGGAGATGCAGTGACAGAAACCAGCGGTGAGAAAACTATAAATCGCTGTGACGTTAGACGCAGACACAGTGGATATTTTACAAGCACCGATCAGGTAAAGCAACACTGAACACACCTCTTAGGGAGGGACGAGAGCCTCAGCTGCTAAGGAAAGAGGTGCGCTGGATTTATAAAACAAAACGAGTGTTGTTGTGAAACAGCACCCAGCGCTATTATGGTTTTATCTTAATTAACTTGTTTTATAATTGGTTGAAGCAGCTTCATGCACAGCTGCGGCAGTCTCTCTACACTGTTTCGACCTGACCTTTCTTTTCTCCGCGAGATGGAGAAATTTAGAATGTCGTGTGGCGCTGCGTCAGGGCCCCAGCTGTTGGGCATCATTTATGCGTAAAATTCATCCAGCCAGAGGGTCTGATCACAAACGGTTCACAGCGCGCTGGTAGGCCGGAGAGGGAGTGGGTCGCTGGGGCGTACAGGGCCAGACAGAGACAAGAGATTGCGATGCGGCAGGCCGCGCTTCGAACGGCCGCGATCTGGACGGTCGGTGATTGTTCCCTCTTGCTGGAGGAAGCCACATCTATTTGAGCACCGCTATGTTGATGCGCTGCGCAGTTTTTTAATATCATAATTTATATTCAGGCAAGTCATGTGACTCGAGTCCATACCTCTTGTAGATTGTGTTTAATGGCAATTTGGGTGACATCAGGCAAACATCCAAAACTTATGTATGTATAACGATTATCCGTAAAAAAGTTTGAGGGCCATGCAAATTATGGGAGTTTTCCGGGAGAAACTATGAGGGGTGGAAATAACAAATATTAATTGATTAAAAAAGGAAGTGATGAAAATGGATGTGAATTGAAAAATAAATGGGTTAAAATGAATGTGAAACGAAAAAATAGAGTGATAAATATTCAAGTGATTTGATTAATTTAAAGTCAATTTGATTAAAACAGTAGTGATAGAATGAAAACATTTTTATTTATGAATCATCATTCATGACCCAAAATTGGCATTCATCATTTAAAGGAGGGAGACTCAAGGGTTGAAGTTGAAGTAAGTAAAAAGTAAATAATAAAGTGGAGGTGATGAAAATGCATGTGAATTGCAATACAGAGTGGTTAATATTAAGGTGAATTAAAATATATAGTAATAAATTATCAACTGATGTGATAAACTGGATTTACCAATCATCGTTCACAACACCCTGTTGTCATTCATTGTTTACTGCATGTAATTTTTGTTACTTCCTGCTGAAACTGTCAATCACAAACCACATCCCTAAGCTATGCTTACGATGCTAACTGAACGGCAGGGTATGCTGACAAGTTTTTAAAGAGTCATGCACAGAAGTCAAAACCTATTAGAGAAGTTAATTTTAGGGTGACAATACTTTGGAGCAAAAGGCTCAAAAGAGGTCACGTGTGAAGCTGGAAAGTGATGGTCTACCTTGTTAGAAGAAGAAGATACCTTATTGTCACATACACGTTGCGAAAGTCATTCTCTGCACTTTAACCCATCCCTCAAGGGAGCAGAGGGCAGCCGCTGTGCAGCGCCCAGGGACCAACTCCAGGTTTTTATCAGTGCCCGGTCAATTTCACTGACTGAAGAACTAACATGTTTTTGATGGTGGGGGAAACCGGAGCACCTGGAGGAAACCCATGCAGACACGTGGAAAACATGCAAACTCCACACAGAAAGGCCGTGACGACCGGGGTTTGCACCCACGACTTCTTGCTGTGAGTCCACAGTGCTATCCACTGGACCACCGTAGCTGACTTTATACAGTGTCAACATTAAACTTGCAACATGGACAGTCTAACCAGACACAGATCTTCCGTGGGTGCACAGGGGGGCACCTGCCCTCTTTGTGATCTGATTGGCCACCCCGTGTACCACCCCAATTTTCAGCTTTCAAATGCCAGAGACCACGCATGATTTTGAAAAGTGCTGTAAAAGACTGTCCTACAGGATTGCAGCAATGCACATTTGAGGTAAGAACACTATATTTCTTGACAATTACATGTACTATGTATCACAAGAATGTTTTACTGTTTAAATCAATGTGGTTACGTTTGCATTTCAATGTGTTGTTGTGGTTAGCCTGGTTCATATGCATTAACAAACATTGGCTAAGTTAGCCGGGCAGAAGCTCCTACTAACTTAACTTATGGTGACAATCATTGCTTTGTTACAAATGAATGCTCTTGACTTTGTTACAATTGAATGCTCTTGACTTTGTCCGTAAGGGCTTAGTTTGTGTGTACTGAATTTAGCTACAGTAGTCTGCTTTTTGTTGTCTCTGTATAACAAGTTAGCTATTTACGATATTTCCTTGTAGTGACCAGGGCCTTTATCTATCTCAACTGCAGAAGGTAACAGGACTTTATTTGAATCAGGATGGTTTAGAAGCCTTTATTTCGAATTCCCTCTGTTTGATAGTATAATTGTTCATATTTTATTATTCCTCGTCCCATTTGCTATGTTATACTGCATTACGCTGTACAGACTCAACACTTCCTATATCGTTTCAAATTAAAAGCACTGTCTAAACTTTTAGTGAACAGAAACCCCTAATTTCTGAGCAAGGCTTTTATTGTGAAACATTTACTGGAACGTGTCATGGAAAACTCATTGACTTACAAGGTCCCCATTCTACACTTGAAATGTAGCTACTGCTTTGTTGTGCCACTTGTATGTGGACAGTAACACTTTAGATGAGTAAACAAGAACAATAGTGGGTTGAAAATAGCATGATTTCATTGTTCATTTTGGTAAATTAAATTAAAGCCATGAAAATATACATCATGCTTACTGTAGTTGGTTAATTATACATTAACAGTGAAGGAAAGTATAATTTTCAACCACTTAAATTGAAGTTGGAAATAATAAAATAGTTGCTTTATATGTGTTCATGGGCGCCTTATATGGGGGAAAAGTTAAGACAATTCCAAGGGCCCCATTATAAATTAATTTCACATTATATTATACTATACACTATATAAACCATCATCATTGAGTATAGATATATTTCAAATATAATAATAAAATGAATGATCTCTTTGTTTTTACTTGTTTTTGCCAGTAAAAGTTAAATATCCCGATTGACCAACAAGTAAACCTCCATATTGACCGACCACCCTCCTGTTTCGGCGTGAAGGCGTTTGGTCCTGCCTCAGCGCACACATCAGTGATGGTGTTTACATGCAGTCAGTAGATGCGCCAGAAACACAGTGATCACAATGTTCCCTGGTTTTCATAAAAGGAAAAAGCAAAAAGAAAGAGAGGAAAGGATGTCAATCTGTATCCCAGTTTTTCACCAAGAAAGGTTGGTGCCTTTAGTCTGTAAGTGGTGTTAACCTGTTGGCATAATGTCCACAGTGAAATAAGCTAGCTAGTTACAGACTAGTGTTAGCATACATTTCATCAACATTTAATCAGTACAGGGAAACATTTAGCAAGATATTCATATTAAATCTTTGTTCCTGCCCCTTTTAGCAGACTAACAACAGATGAATTAGCAACACCCCAGTCACCATAACTGTAGCCTCCCTGTCCCAGTGAAGAAGATGAGCAACACTGTGTTAATGACAGTTAGCATCACTCCAGGGAGTCTGTGGGGATTTCTCTCTCTTGCTCTTTTTATCATAACGGAAAAAAAAATTATATATTTATTAATGACAGAAATTCAAACAAATTATTTTCTCACATAATGATCATTATGAAATAAATAAAATAAAATAACAACTTCCTGTCTGTACTGGATGCTGGACAGCAGCTTACCTCAGCCTGCATGGAAGTTACAGATATATATAATAAATAATCCAGTTTGATACATTCATTTAGATTGAATTATGGCTGTTAATGACATCTATAGATAAAGACTTTATTATTCCCATCATGAAGGGCAATTTATTTGAGAAGCAAATAGTGAACTGCATCCTGTATGCAGACATGCATGTACAAATCACCAGCAGTAAATATTGTGCTAGTACTAGTATTGAACTACAAGAAGCCAGACATTTGCAAGCCTTTAATTAGAGTTATGTAAAGCTTTTGATTGGACAGTTAAGTCCTAGAGAAGTGGTGACAACAGCTGCGCAGAGGAGGTCCAATTAGATTTTTTTGTCATTGGGCCCAAAATTCCTAGCGGCCCACCTGTATGTGTTCTGTGTGTTGTATTGTACATGTTTTAAGGTAGAGTTAACTAGCAATGAATGAAATAATATTGACTTGACTACTTTTATTAATTAAAGTAAACTAATTGCATTGTGCACTGTCCAGTTTTTAATTGTATGTCTTTGCCTTTGTATTTTAAATTATAATTATAATTATATTAAGTATAATTTAAATTTAAATAAAAATTAAAGTGCTAAGAGCCAGTGAGCAAGGGACTTTCAAATTATAATAATAAAATAAATACTACATGCTCAGCTTTAATTTTTTTTAACCTTTATTTAACCAGGAAGTCCCTTGAGATTGAAATCTCTGGAGACCTGGCCAAAACGGCACACCAGTTACAATTTAAATACAGCATAATACAAAATACAGCATAATCAAAACAAACAAACAAGCATCACACATAAAGGAAAGGAACAGGTCACATGTGGCAGTTACATTTTGGAGTTACATGGCATTTTAACATGGCCTTAAATTCATTTACTGGGACTAGATCATTTAGATGTAGCAGGTTTTGCATTGCTTAACAATGAATTAGTGCTGGACAATGGTGCCATTAACTAAGAGCTTCCACAAACTTATTGTAAAACTTTTTATTTCAAGACTTTTCTGAAACAAGAGCTGCAGGCCCTTTAACAGTTCCCGAATACCTTCCCTCGCACTCAGCACAGACAGAGCCTTAAACGCCTGGTACACTTGACTTGAGTACTGTCAATGCACACTGCAATGTATGCTGCCATTTTTTGCTCCCTTCTGCTCCTGAGACATCCTATTTCAAACTGGAAAAAGGCCATGTATAAAGATGGAGGATTCCCGATGCATGCCAAGGCAGAGGACCATCTAAATGCCATGGTGACATGGACATATTATAAGACAGGTGTTGAAAACAATACGTCTTTACTCCAGGCAATGGATAAACAGTACCAAATGAAGGTGAAGGAAAACAGAAAGTATATCAAGACAATTGATGACCTACAGCCATCCAAAATATTGCACAGTGCAACAAAGATAACTTTTCTATCCCATCTTAGACACTGTGAATGCTGAGCTAGAGTGATATCATGAAAGGGATTTAAGAGACTCCTCTGTTTTTGCTGGAAATTTATAACACAAACCTAGATGATCTTACGCAAGAGCTACATCAAGTCAAGCTGATCTTGGAGAGGAAGGTGGCTGAAATGAAAGATCTAACCAGTTTGCTTGAGTTCACAGTATTCCTGAAGCCATTCAGTTTTCTATGAACTGTTCAGACTGTGCATAATTGCCATGGCCCTACCTGTAAGCACAGCTGCTTGTGAACGCAGCTTTTTTGCATTGAAACTCATAAAAAATCATTTACGCACCACCATCCAACAATGAAAGACTTAAGTGACCTCAGGGTGTTAAGTGTCCCAGAGAGTCAAGGCCTTGGATATGGATGAAATCATAAGGTTGTTAAGTAGCTGACAAAGAAATTGCAAAAGACAATTGTTGTAAAGTATCTGCACCTCCAAATGATGAGACTGTTCACTGCGAGAATGTATCACTTCTGCTTATTGTGCTTAAGACTGATCATTATTAAAACATGAAGAGAATTGATTATCATTATAAAAAATAAGTGATAAACATTGCAATATGTGAAAATTAATAGTCCTGTACATTGTGTTATTCTTGCACAATGCATTGCATCCACTTAATCTGCCTTAGGCTCGTGTTGGTGAGCTTTCTAATTACATATAGTAGCCAAATGTTGATGATGATGATATCATAAACAAGAGGACATTCGTTTTTTAATGTTGACAGTGCAAAGGTCATATGCAAGGTGAAAGATTTAATGTAGCCAAAAAAACTTGATGAATACCTTAATACACTGTGTAACTATGCTATCTAATTGCTTCCACTTTGTAGTCTAAATGTTGAGAGTGGTTGGTGGCGACCTTTATTTTTTTGTTCACTTTTGGTTGCCCCCCTAATTTAATTAAAATAAAATTTAAATTGAATTGTTCCCCCTGTGTCCCCCACTTGAAAATGATCCGGATCCACCGCTGAATCTAACGTTAACGTTGGATTTGTTACTGTAACGAGTGACTATGTTCAGGGAGAGAAAAGACATGCCGATACCATTACACAGTACATGGCTGCAGCTGGACTGAGGATTGGAGGTGTTTATGGGGGAGCTGTGCTCGGTGCACTAGTTGCACAACACCAGCAATGGACTGTTGTGCAGAGTTCTGCCTGTCCACCGAGCATCGCCTACACCTCCAGGTACAATTTAAAAATGATAGAATATTCTTGGTGGAGTTCATCAGCGGTGATAAATGATTAGAAGTATATATTTTAGGAATATGTAAACTCATCAATATTTCATTACACTTATAGAAGTTGTGATAACTACATTTAATCAGTGTGCACAGCAAAGTGACTGAAAAGGACCTTAACAGCTGGATGCATAATTCAGCAGAACAGATGTTGTAGGCTACCTGCCTAGATTTGCATCCACCTTTTTCTCAGCGTATATGGTGTTATCTCCCCCGAGGTGCATGCAATTCTAGGCAGGCATGCAGAAATCAACACAACACCGGTAGCTGGGATGTAACTAGCGCAATGTTCCTGAGTTGGATAAAATAAGAATAGTTATGGTGAGAAATTAGGTGTGTGACAGCCACTTCTTAGTTTGGCTAGGCTCTACAGTTGCATGTACTTTTAACCTTTGATGGTCACTGCTTAAATTCAAAATTCAAGCACCACTAGATTCCTTATAGATTACATATGATGGTAATGTTAGCTATTTAGCTTGCAAAATGTTAACCATAACTGTTAATGCCTAACAGCTTACATTAAATATTGTTGTTTCACACACTATTTAGATTTTGGATTTGAGTACTGCTATCGACAGCGCTGTGCGATATTGTCCTGAAAATGACTATTGAGAAAGAAAGCACATTTATATTTGTTACAAGATGTTTTGATGTCTTTCAGTGATCGGTTCTTGTTGAGGTCATGAATCCTCCACCAGGTCATGCTTCACACTGCTTAAACTGTAAGTAGGGGAGACTGGAGTGAGTTAAGCCAGTTTTTACTTGAGGTGTCTTTAAAATGAGAACATGACAGTAATGTCTCCTGTGGTGCATCCCTGGGGGCAATCAATTCGGATCTAAAATAAACTGTTTTCACAATATGGCTTTCTAAAAGAAAAGTGGACTCTTGGCTGAACTTTCCACATATGAGGGAAGAGTTGACCCAAGGGAGAGGATAGGTTGAGCCACATGGGTGTCGGTGACATCAATGGCATTTTATCATGCAAACTCAAATGGCAGTTCCCAAAATTGAATTGCATTTAAGTAGTAAAACATTGCAGCTATGTCTCCTAGTTGTTTCATATCAATGTATTGCTTTAAAGCTATCCTGTTTATCATCATGTCCCGTGCCACCTGTTGAAAGGACTCCCCAGTTTGACCAGATCACTAACGTGGAGAAAAACCATCCAGACTCCCTGCTCATTGTTCTCGGGGATTTCAACAAAGCAAACCTCAGCCATGAACTTCCACAGTACAGACAGCATATTAAGTGTCCCGCCAGGGACACTAACATAATGGACTGTTACACTACATTAACTATCACTGTCCCCATGACTGAAATCTGCTAAACCTGTTGTGAGTGTGACCATCCCACACTGCTGGCACTCAACATCTGGCTGACGAGCTGAATGGTTTCCATTGTAGATTTGAGGTGCCCACAGTCACACCTCTCCCCCACTCCAACACTATCTTCAAACAGTCACCTTCCCTGAATGCTACGCTGTCACAACCCCTCTCTGACCACTCACCTGCACTCCCAATTTGTGAAGAGGATGCGCGCCAGCTCTTCCAGAGGCCGAAGATCAGGAAGGCTCCTGGCCCCGAAGGTGTGTCATCATCCTGCCTAAAAATCTGCGCAGACCAGCTGGCCCCCGTCTTCACACATATCTTCAACAGATCACTAGAGCTGTGTGAAGTTCCCTCCTGCTTCAAACGCTCCACAATCATCCCGTTCCCCGAAAAACCCTCCATCTTTGGACTAAATGACTACAGGCATGTTGCCCTGACATCTTGTGACAGTCTGATCTCCCGTCATTTGTCTGTTGTGGGAAAATGACATTTAACTCGGACCGTGAACGCAACGGCGGCGGCCAGGTCGCAGATAAATGACGTTGGCCTAAAGCAAAACGGCGGCTTATCAGCTGGAGATCGGTCTGGTCGGAAATATGGCTTCGCAAATCTTCCCTAGTTAAATCAGGCGTAAAGTCGAGGTAGACGTTGGTGTAAGCCATGCAAAGATGCGGAGATCACACAGAGGAAACGTAACGTGGACCCGTTTCTGGTCCGGAGCTGCTTTGACTGACAGGCGAGTTGACTGACTAATGCTGAGTTGTCCCCCCCCCCCCACCGCAGGTACAATTTTGTATGAACCTAACCAGGGGTTTAATGGATGATAGTTTTTTTTGTTGATTGAACTGCATTACTGTGATGAACGTTTGGTCCTGCTCCTGCTGGGCATTTTTGCTTTCCCTCCTTTACTGTGCAGAGAGCTGAACTTATTAGCACAATTATCCAAAGGGACTGAGTATTTTTGTTATTTCTGATTGTTTATGACTGGTTGAGTTATTTGTTGAAACCACGCATAGTTTTTTTTGAAGTGTTGTTAATATATTTTCTTGATTTTCTTCAAAAGTGATTTCTGTGTGTGAGTTTTCAGTTTCATTGAAATGTGTCAAATTTACTTTTTAGGGTATACTGTCCTACTACATGTACCCTTTGTGGGTGGAAATCTGCGACGCAATGATTTGTCAGGTTACCCTGGCTGGCGCCCAAAACAAATAATTAAAAGTTGTTGTGTATATTAAAACCAGAACCGGGAAAAAAAACAAAAAACAGAACCGCCACAATCTGTAGTCATGAAGTCCTTTGAAAGACTGGTGTTGGCCCATCTAAAGGACATTACAGGCCCCTTGTTGGACCCCCTGCAGTTTGCCTACAGGGCTAACAGGTCAGTGGATGAGGCAGTCAACTTGGGACTGCATTACATCCTGCAGCACCTCGACTCTCCAGGGACATATGCAAGGATCCTGTTCGTGGACTTCAGCTCGGCGTTCAACACCATCATCCCGGACATCCTCACCACCAAACTCACCCAGCTCATTGTGCCAGCCTCCACCTGTCAGTGGATAACAACCTTCCTGACTGACAGGAGTCAGGAGGTGAGGCTGGGGAACATCACATCCAGCACCCGGACTATTAGCACTGGCATCCCCAGGGGTGTGTGCTCTCCCCACTGCTTTTCTCCCTCTACACCAGGGGTATTCAATTACAATTCAAAGATTTGCCGAAGCAAAGGTCCCGAACATCATAACGACAAACTTGCATCATTATTCATTGCCATAATGTATAGTTGTATCAACATATGTTTTTAGTCAACAATGAACTGTCAAATTAAATAATATTTCAGTCAGTTTTCACATCAAACTGGAGGGATAATAAATAATAACTATTATAATAAATTCTAAATTTAATTAAACTACAATAAAGTGCCTAATTTTTTTAAATAAATAAATAAAAAGTGTAGCTTGAAGTGATGAAGTGTAGTCTCAACCAATTTTATAATAAACACTCAACGCATCATAACAAATAAACAGCTGTAATGCCTCCTTTTTCATTCCCTCTTACAGAGCTACCACTCCTACTTTCTCTTGTTCAGTGAGAAACGTGAGCTGTAGTTTCTCCTGCCAGCTAGTACTGGAGTTCTATGAGATATTCTGGTTTTGAACTGCCGTGGGAGGAATGTAAATGTAAAAATCTTTACATTCTTGATTAAAAGCCACGTGAAATCTCTTTTCCCTTTCGTCTCCTCAATTCGTGTCTTTGCACAGAGTTGATTGGCTGAACAGTGTCACATTGGTCTGTGAGTTTCCTTGTCCGCTAAACCAGTACAGTAAATGCTAAAAAAGCTGCGCAAGTTAAAATAGAAACGCTCCGTCACGAGGTAGTAAGTTTCAATAAGGACAGCGGCTGGGTCCACCCATTAATGACCTCTGCTGTACACCAACGACTGCACCTCAGGAGACTCATCTGTCAAATTCCTGAAGTTTTGTTGACGACACAACGGTCGTACATAGTGTGTACATATATGTTCTCTATACTGTAGCCTGTGTTTGATTTTATTACTGTATTATTGTGTTATTGTATTATTTTATAAGTAAGCACATTGTGAGCATTGTACAATCCAGAGTCAAATTCCTTGTATATTTACACATACCTGGCAAATTCTGATTCTGATTTTGTACCTCTCCCACTACTCGGTCCAAATCCACAGTAGGAGTTGAAGCCTGTCTTTCTTTCATTTATAGAAGCATAACATGATAGTTTCTGGTCTAAATTGCATAATATCACATCATTCCACTGATGCATAAAATTGCAATGTACAATTTCAGTAAGATTGCTGGCTCAACTTCCCCCAGGTATTTTGGCTCAAATGACCTCATCCCTGCCATTTTAACAAAACTGTGTCATCCAGCAGTTTAAGAGTAATGTCATGCTAACATTATAGCTTCATATTGTAACTTCCTAAAGCACTAACACATGCATAAGATTTTTTTCAAACCTAACTCTTCAAAAATGTGTAATCATATAACTAATTTTGTCTATGGTAGTTGAGAAACAATGGGTGGCTCAACTTCCCCACAGGCTTAAATCACCCCGCTCTCCCTACTAGTTTTTGCTACTTGACATTTGACAGCTGATGTTACATTGCCTGTCTTCAAGGACTTAAGGGCTGAAAAAAGTTATTTAAAGGCTGTCATTTATATTTCGAGGTGCTGCCACTTTTCTATTTTCTCCCCCTGATGTGGTATGATAGTATTGTTAAAAACTAAGCCATTTTTTATAGTTAACATTATTATCGTGTTAACACAATTAAAGCCGACAATTATTTTATCGCACGTTAAAGCAGTTCTTATAAGGGATCTAAACCCGAGTGGGGCTGGGAACCTGCGAATGCAAGGTATCGCGCATATCAAAAACCTGAAATCCACCCGTTTGGAGGAACAAAAATTTGCAAAAAATGCTAAAAACACGAAAGATGTCATAATCTTAGGTTTGGAATGGCCGATCAACACCAAATTTGGAGGCCTAATGTGTAGATAAAATATAGTGGTAATGAAATGATAAAATGGGTTATCAGCTAGCCAACATCACATAGCTCATTTTAAGTAAAAGAAATGCTAATTACAAAACTCTGAAGGTAGGAAAGACGTTTGACTAATGTCAAAGTTAGGAAATGGTATGGTCCATTTTAGGGGTGTCTGAAATCGTATTACGAGTTTCTTGAATATAAGGCATGAATATGATAAATATATTATAATATATAATATAATATTTACAATTATAGGTAAGAAAGACCCCCCTGAACTGTTGTTTTTTTCTCTTCTGTCAATTTTAAACATGGCTTATTTTAGCAATAAACTGTACCATAAAGGAGAGTACTAGTTGAAATTATTTTTTAACATCATCTAATGCAAATTTTTGAACTTCCTGTTATTCCTTATGTTTTCATTCTATCACTACCGTTTTAATCAAATTGACTTAAAATTAATCACATCACTTGAATATTTTATTACGCTATTTTTCATTTCACATTCATTTTAACCCCTTTCTGGAAGGCGCCGGAAAAACCCATGAGAAACCTGGGAAAACTGGGAGTTTTGGAAGGTATGAAGAAGGTCCTGTATGTTCTGATCATGTTTTTTGCTTGTGATCTTGATGAAATCCTTACTGAGAATCTGTACATACCAAGATATTTAAATTTATATTTTAGTTTTTTTCCCTCATAATAACCAACAGCTGCATTTAAGAAAATTGAGCCTGCACCACAAATTTCCTTATGTGGTGACCAGGAGGTAGAGCAGGTTGTCCACTAACCAGAAGGTCAGTGGTTCAATCCCTGGGTTCCGCAGATTGCATGTCAAATTGTCCTTGGGGAAGATACTGAACCTCAAATTATTCCTGAAGGCTGTGTCATCAGTGTGTGAGTGTGTGTGAATGTTTGTTCTATTCTAATGTGTAGCACCTGCACCTGCATGAATGGTCAAAAGATTATAAAGTACACACCATTTACCATCTAAAGTATTTTGTGTGACATCTGCGAAAAGTGAGTGCAGCAGTGCACAGCCTCTCTTCATCTCGAACTTGATCTATGAAAGCAAAATAATTTGTCAGATAGGAGATTGCAATGAAAGATTTTAATTCAAGTGAACTCCTGCTTCCTGTGGGTGTGGTCAATTTAATTCAAATTTACATCTGGTGTATTATATTGAATATTTTTCCAAAGTGAGCTGAAAGAAAACAGGCATGGATATAGTAAGAGAAGCTGAATATACTGCATGCACAATTATTAGGCAAATTGTATCCCTTAGGACTGGCGACCTGTCCAGGGTGTACCCCGCCTTTCGCCCAGTGTCAGCTGGGATAGGCTCCAGCCCCCCCGCGACCCTGTACACAGGATAAGCGATGGATGGATGGATGGATGGATTGTATCCCTTAGGATAAATTTTATTGTTGAACAAACACAATGTCAATCCAAAATATAATTGAACCTCAAACCTAGGCTAACTATTAGTGTGCAGAATATTAGGCAACTAAATTACAAAAATGCAAATGGTATGTATAAGTGCATTTCTATTCTTTTTGACCACTCAAAGTGCTTTTTACACTACTATATATTAAAACGCATCCATACATTGAGCCTCAAACAGAAAATAACATTCACACACATTCCTACAACAGACACTTTGACATGCCTGGAGGAGCTGGGGATTGAACCGCAGATCTTCTAGTAGTGGGATAGCAGCCCATACCAGTACCCCTCCTCCACCTTGCTGGCGCCTGAGTCGATGTGGTGACCAGCCACGGGCCCGTCCATCTGGTCCGTCAAGAGTCACTCTCATTTCATCTGTCAATAAAACCTTTGAAAAATCTATCATACAGTATTTCTTTGCCCACTTTGACACTTTAACTTGTGAATCTTATTAAGTGTTGGTTGTTTTCAACCTTCCTGACCATGGCCATGTCTCTGAGCACTTGGCACCTTGTACGTCTGTGTACTCCAGGTAGGTTGCAGTTCTGCAGTATGGTGCCACTGGAGGATAATGAGTTCCTGATGAAGCTGCCTAATAATCATGCACACCTTGATATAAGGTTTCATTCACTTTCGCCACACCCTCCCTCAATACACAAAGACATATCACCTGAAAACGATAAACTCCAATAAGCATTCAAATTTATATGGTTTCGAGTTGGAAAATGTGCATAGAAATAATTATTCATTCAGAATATTTGCTTGCCTAATAACTGTGCACGCAGTGTACAGTGTTACAACATCTTCAAAACCTGTTTCTCTGTAGGGTGCTCCTTGCACACATACATATAATCATAGTCCTGTTATGGCCAGAATGAACTCAGGATCTTGTCATCACTCTTGTTTCAGTGGTGGAAGGTAGGAAGTCATCATTGATCACTCTCCAAATGCTCTTTGATGATTAGAGCGCCTATTGTGCTATTTGATGCAGACAGTAATTGATGTGTGCTGACATGATGTGGATTGTGTGAGATGTAATGGAATGAAACTTTTCAGAGTGAAGCTGCAGGTCATCTGTCTTGGATCCCCTCTCTCTTTCTCTCTGTGACAGCCGTCAGCTCCTCTTTCTCTCTCTCTTTTTTCCAGTCTTTTGTTAGGTAAATGAGGAGAGGTTGACCCTTTTCTCATTTTGCAGCCACCCGCTGGCCGATGGAAGACAGAAAGAAATGATGGGCTGAATGAATGAATGAAACAGAGGAAGAGAGCCAATGAATAGTTTTTTTTCTATTCAACAATGCCCCACATCTGAATTTGCCGTGTATGAAATTTGGGTGTACCTTTGACGGCATTGTGTGTGTTTGTGTGAGTGTGTGCTAATATTGCAATATTCTCAGAATTCTGAATGCCATTTGCCAGTTTATTGTTAGTTAATAAATTTATTCAGTAAGATGTTGTTTCACCACATACTAACATAGATATATATCTATCTATACAACCCTGTCTCGTAGAAATTTATATATATTACTATATATTGCTGAATTCATTTTCTAATTACGTTGTACTGTCAAATGTATGGACTTTGTTCAGAGACTGTTAGTTGGAGTCGTAGTCAGGGGAGGTGGTTGGAATAGATGGCTGCTGTACCAAGCGCAGGACTTGGACTGTGGAGTCTGGAGTTCGCATCCAGGCTCCCATCTGCGGTTAGATTTAGGCAACAAAAGCACTTTGGTGTACTACCTAAATTTGATTGGTTGTACTACCTTGTTTGTGTGTTGGACAGCTTTGTCATATAAGTAGGACCACACAGCAACATCCCAACATATCAGGGAATGTTAAGTACTGAGAGTCACAAGAGCATACTTTGTTTGATTTGTCTGTGGTCCATGTAGTGCTGATGATGCACAATGACAGACTCTAAGTCACTCAACTTCCAAATGCACTGGTATTGGTGATTAATAAAAATAAATGTTTTCAACTGCAGATAGTACCCCCTCAATGTATTCAGACATCCTGCATGAAACTGCCTGACATAATCTCCAACGTGATAACCCCCTTCACTTTTGAGTGAGTTGCAGATGGAAAACAACACATGGGAGCTTTACTTTGGTCTTGTGAAGTTGATGTACATTTACTACTAAACTGGCGACTGCTAATCATCTGCTCTGCATCCTTTTCACTGTCACTCTCTGCTGCTCACTCTCTCTCACTCGCTATGCAAACAAAAAGGAACTACGCTACACTTATAGGATAACAAAGGCTTCATCAATTCAACGTTTTGCAGACGTTAAGTCAGCATTTACATGTGAATGTTGAATCATCATCCACAAAAAAATGCTCACTTTTGAACCAAATATTAACATATTTTCAGCAGTGACCATGGTAAAATGCCGTCTTCTTTAATGTATATACTGTGCATCCGGTAAATATTCACAGCATTTCACTTTTCCCACATTTTGTTATGTTACAGCCTTATTCCAAAATGGGTGAAATGAAAGAAGTTAGCTTGAAATCCTTGCAAATTTATTAAAAATAAAAAACAATAAAGCACATGTACATAAGGATTCACGTCCTTTCCCATGACACTCAAAATTGAGCTCAGATGCATCCTGTTTCTAATGATCATCCTTGAGATGAACTTCACTGTCGTAAATTCAGTTGATGGGACATGATTTGGAAAGGCACACACCTATATAAGGTCCAACAGTTAACAGTGCATGTCAGAGCACAACCAAACCATGAAGTCCAAGGAATTGTCTGTAGACCTCCGAGACAGGATTGTATCGAGGCACAAATCTGGGGTAGGGTAGTGAAAAATGTCTGGAGCATTGAAGGTCCCAATGAGCACAGTGCCATCATCTGTAAATGGGAAGATGTTTGGAACCTGTGGAGAGAGGAGAACCTTCCAGCAGAACAATCATCTCTGCAGGACTCTACCAATCAGGCCTGTATGGTACAGTGGCCAGACAGAAGCCACTCCTCAGTACAAGGCACATGTGCCACATCTTCCAACCAGACAATGACCTTAAGCACACAGCCAAGATAACAAAGGAGAGGCTACACGACAACTCTGTGAATGTCCCCAAGGGGCCCAGCCAGAGCCTATACTTGAAACTTGAACAATTGAACATCGCTGGAGAGTGTACTTACTTTTACACTTGAACACAACTGATATTGTGTACAACTCTAAAACAAAAAGAAAACAAAAAAACCCCAAAACAAGCTATTATTATGAAATAGCATCACTAAACATAGGGGTTGTTCAGCAAAACTGCTTTTGTAATGTTAAATGGCTAAATTTCATCACAATATTCACCTTTTTCCTGGTTAGCAAATTTACCCATGATCCATAGCGGCTGTGAACCGGAAGTCGGCAGTGTTCTTCCAGTTGAAAACAAGTTTACATCGGTTTACATTTAATAGCCTTATGGTCATTGTCAAAGCTAGTGTTTCGTTATGGAAGAAGCACAAATGGACAAAAAACAGTGGTGGATACATACTTTGGACGTTTTAACAAGTCGTGAAGACAGTACTGTAACAGTCCCTCACCCATTCCTTCTGACCTTCTGTAGCTAGATGACATGAAGCAGTGGCCCGATGTTAGCTACATCGACATCGTTAATAACCTTCATTTTTCTAAAGGTGTTGATGGCAAAGAATTGCAGAATTACAAAAGCACAGAAGCATATCATTACTTGCATAGTAACAAAATAGGTACAGTATTGTTGAAGAAACACAGCGGCTTTATATTTTTGAAGGCAGCCGTAGAGCCCAGTCAGAGTGTCAATAAAGCGAAACATACGGCGTGGGTAATGCTGAGGGAAAGTGGAGTTGTGGAGACAACTTACAATGTTTTGCACAGGTCTAAAGTCTGTTACACTTCTGATCTGGACACCCAGAGAGCATGTTTCCTTTACAGTGCAGTATGATGAAGCATTTCCGAGGGAGCAAGTTAAGCGATTGAGAGGTTTTTACTTCTCACATATGCTACCTCAGCTTGTAGATGAATATACAGCAGGACGGTTTAAGCTAAATAAAAGATACATTGAGGTAATGGACAAGATTCAGTGAACATCTGCACATGTGGCATGACCATATATTTGCCATACACCAAAAAGAAGATTGACAATTGGGATACGTTTACCTTTTACCTTTTCTTTTAATGTTGAGCAAAAACATTCTCAGGTTTTCAGGTTCAGGTTTTTTCTTAACGAAAAGGGACCATATATTTTAATGCATATAAAAGTGAAAACATTCACATTCCAACATGTCATATTTAAAAAGTCGATGACATGTTGTAAGTAGTTTAATATTTTTTGCCAATTTGTATAATGTAAATAAAATGCACACAAATCTTCATATACAATCTAACTACACATATTTTGTAGACAGTGTTTTACCCATTATGGCACCATTTCATTTGACTGTATTGTAAACATGGTGAACCCATGTGGATCACATACTAAATTACTTTTGACTTCGAATGAGATCCTCCCTCAGATTGACAAGAGCAGCACATAGTCTTAGAATCTTGTCTTTTTGGAGCCACTGTAATAGGAACCAACTATTCAAATGGCAAACTGCTCTTTCAACATGTATTCTCACATGTGCAATTCGTCTTGTGCTTGTCACCTGTTCCTCAGCTAGCTGTCCATGCTTTTTTTGTATTAGTAGGCTAACTTAACTTACGTTATTTCAGTTTCAGAACCACACACATAGTTCAACAGTTGTTTAGCATAACGTTATTTATCCAGTATTTATGTATAAAGCATGAAATAACTTTACAGTTTAACTTACGAGGTCGGTCTTCGACATCTTCATTTCTGTTACCACTGTTGCTGCTAGCCATTTCTATCACAGTAGCACGGACTAGCTTTTGCCTCTTTGGGGCAACTGTGGCTCAGGAGGTAGAGCGGGTTGGCCGTTAATCGGAAGGTCAGCGGTTCAATCCCTGGCTCCTGGTTGCGTGTCGAAGTGTCCTTGGGCAAGATACTGAACCCCGATTTGCCCCTGGCGGCTGTTCCGCCAGTGTATGAATGTTAGCTTCCGTTTGAGCACTTAGTCTCAGTGTATGACTGATGAATGCAGATGTAGTGTAAAAGTGCTTTGAGTGGTCGAAAAGACTAGAAAGGCGCTATACGGAGCATTTACATCTTCTTCGGAGGTCATAGCCCAGATAGAGCTCAGGATCAGGGTGCAGTTCTGTTGGCTTTTTATTGACGAAATGATAGCAGCAAACATACACTCTCTTCGGAGGGTGTTTTAGTCTTAATGCTGCAAGCCACGCTAATTTGCATTCCTCATTCCTTGGCATGGAGTAAAAAGCGTAGGCCTCCGAGCACTGACAGTTTTTTCGAAGTTGTTCATGTTCGAAGCAAGACGTTTCTGACAAAATCTTCAACTTTCTTGAATTGTTATGGCAACCAACAACAGCACAAGTTGAACCCGAGCTCATTTTAAAAACACAAAATTACTTCTAATTAATCTAACGTTGCATTCTTTGTTGAGACCATGGTAACGTTACCGTTAGCAAGTAGAGACGAGGCATTAAACCGGAAACATAACACCGCCAATGGGATTTGGTCTCCTGTTGTGTCAGCCTCCATTGGCTGCTGGGGAAACAAGTGAATAATAATATAATAATAAACTTTATTTGTAGAGATCTTATCAAACAAGGTGCTTTCATAGAAAGATAAAATAAAATTTACAAATCACACCGTGATATGACAAATTTGTGTTTTGGGACACATAGATGTCATAACTGCATTTTAGCGGGTTGAGAAGAGTGCGACAAGAAGTCTTAGACGTTCATTCCGAAAATCACCCAGATTTCAACCTCATATCAACGTTGAAATTTGGGTTGGTGCTTACTAGGAGGGGTTCACATACTTTCCCCACCCCGCACTGTGAATGTTCAATAAAAATATAAAAGCACATAATTGTTTGTGTGGTATTAGTTTAAGAAGACTGGGTTTGTGTATTGTTGTGACTTAGATGAAGATCAGATCACATTTTATGACCAATTTATGCAGAAATCCAGGTAATTCTAAAGGGATCACATACTTTTACCTGCAACTGTAAATGTTTCTAGAGTATCAACAGTAATGTTTACAAAGTCACTATCCTCTATGTATACTAGAGGTTTACATATTTATACTTGTTGAAGTATACAGTGTATTGATGAAGTATTGGCTTTTCACTCTTGAAAGTTTTTATTGCACTTACAGTAACAAGCATAGGTGTTAACTCGAGTGAGTGTCGAAGTTATCACTTCACCTGGTTCACTTCTTTTTCTTTTCTTTTTTTTTAAACCTGTCCTGCCTGGTATAGAGTATGATGAGCTGAATACCATATTGTGACAGACAGATTTTACTTTAACAAGAGAGTATTGATATACTCCTTTGTTTGTTTTATTATTTATTTTATTATGTATTGATTTGTCACCAGGCCGGACAGGGGGGCAGGGGCACAAACATTGCACAAACAGACAGCACGCGAAAGGACAACACCTGCAAGAGAATGGGGATGGAGGGTGGGGCAGAGAAAAACAACAACAAACAAACAAACAAACAAAAAAGACAAACAGCCGAACAGCAGCAATAAACAGCTGACATAGGAAGACAATTGAGAGAGAAATGAAAACGAGAAACAGTCAAGCACAATATATAAGCAACACAGCACAGCCATGAGAGCTCGAATAATAACAATTAATTTAACAAAAAATTTAAATTAACTAAAAGAAAAGCATCAAGAATAATTCTACCAGGGACAACCTAAATTTGTTTGTGTCTATGTGTGGGTGTGTGTCTGTATGTGTGTGTGTGTGTGTGTGTGTGTGTTTGTACGTGTGTGCGCATAAGCCGGTTAGAGAATGTAGTTGTTAGTGAGAGTGGGATGCCACAACCATGCGGCACCAACCCCAGCAACAGGCATGCAAGAACCCCAGTAGCCAATAGGGGTGGGAGAAATAAATGAATAAAATTTTTGTTAAAAATGATGCACCGCGACGTGAAAGCGGAAGACCAACCAACAGACACCAAAAAAAACGACTGCCCATCCAAATGCCCATCGACAACGCAATGCCGACAGAATGCACACAACAGAGACCAGTGCTACCCACCAACCCGTCAAGGGCCGAGAATTCCAGGCACAAGCCCAGAATAATCCGGAGCACAGCCCTGTCCCACACGCACACTGCACATCCCGAAAACTAACTTTATACTTCAGTCTCCAGAAGAGTCCAACAACCGGCCGACAGAGAAGTGGGGAAGCATGGATCTGAGGCCAAAGAACGCAAACTGGTCCCTCCAAGCCAACGAGGAAATGCCTCCCCCGGATTCCAATGCACAAATTAATGCCCAGCAGACCTCCAGAGAACCTGCACAGAAAAAAAACAATGCATCAAGATGCATCAACAATCATCCTACAATCCTTTTGTAGCCTACAACCTACAACAACCAACTGCAACCGGACTGACCCAACCTGCGCCCAGAGACCCCCACCCCAGTAGCTAGGGCACCCTGTGACCCCCAAAACGCAAAGTACCCCAGACCACATGTCCCGGTGAGAGTTGTGCCCCACCCCAAGTGAGAACAACAGAGAGCTGGTTCACTTATGCTCTGCTGACCGCTTGACTTCACTCCGTGGGCAGATGACAGATGAGGAGGAAAGGAAAACAGAAGGTCTCTGCATTCTCTTCTTTGACTTGAGTTTGGCTAAAATAAACCAAAGAGTGATTTCATTGTCTTTACTTTTTGCTGTTGCTCCATTAACGTGAGAAGACTAGTTGAAGGTTCTTGTCTTGTCTGGCAAGTTTCCAACTTGGCACCTTTACTGGATTCAAAATCACACCGAAAATCAAATTAAACAAACTGAAATCACAGGCTGATCCAAACTGATGACTTTCATCACAGCAACTTATAATGTGACTCAGTAGTGTGGGTGGCCCCTACGTGCCTGTATGCACTCCCAACAATGTCTGGGCATGCTCCTGATGAGGACCCCACCAGAGCAATGCGCTCCCAGAATGCAGGGTTACTTGTGGTTCCTACATTCTCCAAAAGTAGACTAGGAACCAGAGCGTTCAGCTATCAAGCTCCTCTCCTGTGGAACCAGGTTCCAGTTTGGGTTCAGGAGGCAGACACCATCTCCACATTTAAGAGTAGGCTTAAGACTTTCCTCTTTGATAAAGATTATAGTTAGGGCTGGCTCAGGTGAGTCCTGAACCATCCCTTAGTTATGCTGCTATAGGCCTAGACTGCCGGGGGATTTCCTATGATGCACTGAGCTCCTCTCTCCTCTTCTTTCTCTCCCTCTGTATGCAACCTCATCCCATTAATGCATGCTACTAACTCAACTTCTCCCCTTTCCGGTAGTCTTGTGCTTTCTCGTCCCTCTCCTCTCTCCTATCACTTCCTGCAGGTGTTTCTGGCTCTGGAGCTGTGGAGTCTGGATCTGTGGCTGCGGGTCACCTGCTGCTCCCGTGTTCCTGTTTGACACCCTCTGTTACAATATTGTTACTAGTCCTATTGTTATTATTGTTATTATTATCATTAACACTACTATAAATATCTGTACCATTTTTCATTTAGTCTATAGCAACATCACCTTTACTGTCTGTACCTCTATGTGTATATTGTGTAGGCTGCCTTCCATCCCTCTCTCTCTCACACACCCCCAACCGGTCAAGGCAGCCAACCGCCCACCCTGAGCCATGGTTCTGGTTCAGGTTTCTGCCTCTTAAAAAGGAAGTTTTCCCTTGCCTCTGTCACCTAGTGCTTGCTCTTGCTGGGAATTGTTGGGCTTCTGTAAATAACATCACAGAGTATGGTCTAGACCTGCTCTTTTATGAAAAGCGCTGTGAGATAACTGTTGTTCTGGCCTGGATGAGAAAAATCTTTATACTGCAGATAACATGTTTTTTAGTAAGGTGTTCCACCACAAGCCTCCAGAACAGCTTCAGTGCGTCTTGTCATTCAAATCAATTCAATTCATTTTTATTTATTAGCACCAATTCATAATAGAAGTTATCTCATTGCACTTTTAATAGAGCAGGTCTAGCCCATACTCTTTGTATTTGTATTAACAAAAAAAGAATGATAAAACAAAATGAGTATAGGGTACTACTACTAATAATTGTTATAGCAGCAGGTGTCGAGCAGGAACATGGTGGCAGCAGAAAGCCCACAACCACAGATCCAGACTCCACAGCTCCAGAGCCAGAAACACATGCAGAAAGTGACAGAAGGAGAGAGGAGAGGGACGAGAAAGCACAAAACTATGGGAGAGGGAAGAAGTTGAGTTAGTAACGGGATAAGATTGATAAGATTGGGATAAGATTGCATACAGATGGAGAGAGAGGAGGAGAGAGGAGCTTAGTGCATCATGGGAAGTTCCCTAGCAGTTTGGAATTTTAAATTCTATTCTGGATTTTACTGGAAGCCAATGCAGAGAAGCTTAGACAGGAGAAATGTGATCTCTTTTCCTGGTTCCTGTCAGAACACGTGCTGCAGCATTCTGGATCAGCTGAAGAGCCTTAATGGACTTTTTCAAGCAGCCTGATAATAAGGAATTGCAGTAATCCAGCCTAGAAGTAACAAATGCATGAACTAGTTTTTCTGCATCATTTTTAGACAGGATGTTCCTGATTTTTGCAATATTACATAGGTGAAAAAAGGCGGTCCTTGAAATTTGCTTAATGTGGGATTTAAACGACATGTCCTGATCAAAGATAACTCCAAGATTCCTCACAGTGGTGCTGGAGGCCAGGGCGATGCCATCAAGGGAAACTATATCTTTAGATAATGCGTCACGGAGGTGCTTGGGCCCCAGAACAATAACTTCAGTTTTATCTGAGTTTAACATTTGAAAACTACAGTATGTTATGTTATTATGTAACATCCTGAAGGCACATTTGGATTTCAGCTAACTGATGAGTTTCATCTGGCTTAATCGATAGATATAACTGAGTATCATCAGCGTAACAATGAAAGTTTATGGAATGTTTCCTGATAATATTGCCTAAAGGAAGCATATATAAAGTGAAGAGGATTGGTCCGTGGACAGATCCTTGTGGAACTCCATGACTAACTTTGGCGTGCATGCAGGATTCATTATTAACATGTACAAACGGAGATAAATAGGACTTAAAGCAAGTTAGAGTGGCTCATTTAATGCAAATTAAATGTTCCAGTGTCTGTATAGTTTGTCTTCCTTTAGTTTGCTAAAACCCCTGGATCAAGAGTGGGTTTATCAAGAGGTTTAATTAAAGCTACTTTAAAGGACTGTGGTATTTAGTGAAGTTAGTTGGATTTTGTCTCTAATAGTTAGAATCTTATCATTAAAGAAGCTCATGAAGTCGTTACTACTGAGAGCTATGGGAATACATGGCTCAATAGAGTTGTGACTCTCTGTCAGCCTGGCTACAGTGCTGAAAAGAAACCTGTGGTTGTTCCTATTTTCCTCTAGTAATACGCTGCTCTGGCATTATGGAAGGCCTTCCTATAAGTTTTAAGAGGGGTAACAAAGTCGAGTGTCTTTCGCAGCAAGCCTGCAGCACTATCAACAAGATGATCAATGTGGGTGGGACTGAAATTAGCATAGGAGTCCTCTTTTATATTGAGATATGTTATTGAATTAAATGCAAATGGAATCACTTCCACTTAAATCAAAAAAACATTTAGTGTAGGAATTACTGTCAAATGGAGTGTAGTCCAGCAATAGGAACTCAAACGTTATTAAATAATGGTCAGATAAGAAGGGATTCTGTGGAAAGACTATTAAATGTTCAATTTCAACGCCATATGCCAGTACAAGGTCGAGGGTGTGGTTATAACAATACTTTAGAATTTAACAATGAATATATTTGAAATAATTTTATTATGGAAACACTCCAAGATCAGTGGAGAAGACAAATACTTTACACTTTGCAATTAGAAACAGATTTACATCCGAGACACAATCTAATGTTCACTTTTGTGTTCTGCTTTCAGTTCTGATCCCCCATCCCCCGCTTCAACAGACAGTTCAAAATCAGTCCATGCCAGTTTATAGACACCAGGTTAGGGTTTTTACAATACCAAACACATTTCACCAGATTCCACATTCTGAAATTCTAAACACATTCCAGGGCTTTTGGAATCTGTTGATGAAACAAATTCACAGCTGACAGTTCATTTTAAGTTTTATTAAGTCTTTCCTTTTACATTTCAATCAACATCTTTGTTACAATACACCAACATGATATAAATTAGGAACTGAAAGTGGAGGTAATATGTCTTCCCACAGAATGTCCAAATGGACAATGAGCAGTTTATTCCTGTCTGGAGTTTATTACCAAAGGACAGTCCACCTTCTTGAGCTTCCTGAGTATAGCTCAGGCTAGAGCTTTTCACTCTGGGCTATTGCCAGTGTCCTCACCAGCCAAACTTTAAATGGAAGCTGATGGAGATGATGCGGAGAGAGAACTCCCCAACCTTTAATTCAGCTGTAGCTGAATTAGTACTCAAACGCCTTCTGTCCAGCTAGTCACTGGAATTTGGTTTGAAAGTTTTTTCGCAAGCATTCATGACAGTAATTTTCTTATATTCATTTGCTGTGTTGTCTGTTTCAGTCAATGACAGGTCCTTTTTGACATTCAAGCTGTAAAGCAGGGTTAGGCTTTGATGACACTGCTGATGATCACTGCAGGCAAGAATGATTTCCATGAGAAATGACATCACTGCAGACGTGGCCAGTACTGTGACATGTCTGCTTCACTTCCTGGAACTTGGACTGGAACTGAGATACCAGGGGAAATCAGACCTGGTAAAAGGAGAACAAAGTGGTCATTGGAGTACACTTATAAGACAGACATGACAACAAAGTTTAAAGGTGTGGTTTAACTGAATGCAAAACAATTTTTAGAAGAGGCACAGTTCCAAATAGACTCTTGTACAGCATGGAAGAGTCTTTCATTCGGAAAGACTCTTCCATGCTGAGGAGTCCACACAGAGAGGAGAGTCCTCCTCCTCATGGAGGCCACTATTATGCATGTTGCTACACGACTTGCAATTGGCTAGTTTGAGTTGACTCTGTCACCACATTTCAGCTTTTCGCTTTGTAAACGATTAAACGGAAATGTAAATGATTTTTTTAAACGGCAAGGGAAAGAGACACTTACTGTACCAGACATTTTATACTTTTCATGCAGAAATTGGTGCCTTAGCCAGGGATAAATATCATAGCCAGAATGCACCAAATTGCACTATTTAAAAAAGCTTTCTGGGAGAACATGTCCCTGGACACCCTAAGGTGATTTCGTTCCACAACTTGACCAGTATATGAGAGTATCAAACAGCAGCGGTTAGTAACTTCCTACCTGTTGAGGATGTTGCAGAGGATGCCATTGACTGGCTGTTGATGTGTGGCTGGATGTGAGGAGGAGTGTATGTTTCATAACTTCTTCCATTTGCAGTGGTGGGGCTGGTGGGCAGCATGCAGGAATAAGAGGTCTGGCTGGGTGCCTGGAAACATACATTAATGTTGCCCATTAAAACAGCTGAATTTAACACCATGATGAGCCATTCACCATCAGGTAAGTGTCATGCAAGATTAGCATTGTTGTTACAGCCTATTAACATAACATATACGGTTTATAATAGTATGAGAAAGGATTTTACAACTCTAAAACAGTATCATGGCCCCAATTGTGTGATCCTCTATCACAACAATCCTGAGGGAATCAGTTATATATACCTATTACCAATAGATTCCCTGTGCAACATCCCAAACAATCTGGCAGGATTTTTTTATTTGATTGGCCAATGCAGTGTATTCTCACACAGTGTCACTTTGTGTTTTGGCAATAGTTGAACTAGGCTCAACTTCTGTTTTTTTCCCCAGAGCCTCTGACTCATCTATTCTGTCAGGGGTGGTGATTTAGGTTTCTGTACAGCTCAATGAGACAAGCAAGGCACCACCTGAGTTGGAGGTTCATGTTTAGCCATGTTCACACCATGACAATCATTTGCAAAATAATGTTCTAAGCAACTGCAGTCAACATAACATGTATATCAGCCAGCCTGAGCTTAAGTCAGGTAATGACACACATGAAGATGTTATCTCTAACTTGAAGTATTCCAATGCTTGATTAGTTGTGTATTGTGCCGTATTGTAATAGAATCTTACTTGCATAGGCAGGCTGGCAGCCATACTGAAGCTGGGCATAGCTGGTAGGCTGTAGCTGTTGGACAGAACTGGATCTGACCTTCCTAACATGGACCCTGATGAGAAGGACACTAGAGAGACCGGCATGGAGATATACAGAGAGATTTGTACAGTATTTCAGGCAATATAACTGAACATACAACCTATTAGAATATCTCTATGACAACAGCAGATGCAAGGGAGATTTAAAGTCATTGTATTGCAAGTCACAATATTTTGATACTGTGTGTGGTAGGGCATGTAATCCATTAATTGTAGGGTTAGTGGGGTTTGATCCCCAACCCACATGTCCAGATGTAGTTGAGCTGTCAAAAACAGCTATGTAAGTCCTTAGAACTCTGGTACATAATTCAGTACCTTAATCAGAAATCTAGACGATACTAAAGCTGCAGTAGCATAGCGGTATTTTCAGGAGCTTGGACAAGAAAGGTACAGGAGTTTTAAGAGAAGTCTTCAATTATGGAGCTCTAGATTTGAGACTGATCACAACAACAGTAGCAACAGAGTTGCATGTGACAAAGCGCTAACCATGCTTCGTATTCAGCATGCGTTTTTGATGGGACAGAGGAGAAGTACATTATGCTGCAGGAGTGGTTTGAGAAGTTTATATAGATGTTTGTTTTGTTTTTTACTGTGGAACTGGATCACCATAAAGGTATCATTTGACATGTCTTATGCTAGTTCTGATATTATACCTGAATTTTAGTACTGATAACATAGTTATACTTTTTTAAATAAATTCCATTGAGAAATATAAACATGTTTTTCTACAAAGCCTGTCATTGAAAAAAAGAGCCAGCCTTTGGTGTGAGAGACCCGGGTTCAATTCCTCACTGTGACACATCCACCAATGTGTCCCTGGGCAAGACACTTAACCCCTAGTTGGTCCAGAGGCGTGCAACCTCTGATATATATAGTAATCGTAAGTCGCTTTGGATAAAAGCGTCAGCTAAATGAAGAAAAAAGTAAAGAACTTGTGGGCGCTTATTCAGCAACTCACTATAGTCACTATAATAATCCACTGCAAACAACACGTGCTGGCTCGCTATCATTTCACTGGGTTTACCAGGACGCTTGAGTTGAACATAGCCACTGTTAATGTCATTAGTTACCTTTCCTACTATGTCAAAATATCTACAGTGAAGAAGGCCTATTTACACTAAAAAATAAAGTTTTAATAGTTTTTAACTATTAAAACAAACTTCATTAGTGATTATGCTCATAATAAGTGCTGATCAGATGTGTAGTATAAGTATTTGTAGTATAGGTCCTCGTCAGTACCTGGTGTAGTAGGTTGTGTTAGAGACTGGTAAACACTGGTGTTGAAGCTGCTGCTGATGGGAATATGGTTGGAGGAATTGGATATCTGACGACGTTGATTTCTTAGCTTCTCTTCTCTTCTCCACTTTGCACGTCTGTTGGAAAACCAAACCTGCACATGCCAGAATAAAAAGTAAAAAACATTGGTTGTTAAAGGATAGGTTTACCGCGTTGCATATTCTGGAGCTCTGCCAGTGCGGCTGTGAATTTGGTACGCGTTTCCGACGCTGCATGAAGGTGTTATGTCACTTCCTGTGTCCCCTATGTGGAGCTACATAGCACTTGCTGCTATGAATATAAATCGGTATTGGTGTGTAGATGTCTGCGGGGTGGGAGAGTTATCAAGCACGTAAAGTTTGGTTCAGATGTGAGCATGTACACTGAAGTTACAACAACTTCCTGTGTCATGGCGAAGAGTTGATCTTTGACGTCACGCCACGGACACGCCCATTGACGAAAACTCGTTAAAGTACAGAGTGTGTAAATCATCCAAAATTTGACGTAAAATTCAAAATGGCCGACTTCCTGTTTAGGGTATGGGTTCTTGAGGCTTTTTTGTGCGTCTTGATATGATACATGTCCCCAGAAAATTTTGTGCATGTAGGTTGAACGTGAACGAGGGGCTAATTTTTTCCAATTTTCTAAGTGGCGCTAGCGAGTCATTTTGCCACGCCCATGCGCAAAACTCATAAAATACGAAATTTTTCACCAGTTCTGACATGTGTGCAAAGTTTGGTGAGTTTTTGGGTATGTTTAGCCCCCCAAAATTAAAAAAAAAAATCTTTACAATTTCAATAGGGACCTCGCACGGTTCGTGCTCGGGCCCTAATAATAATAACAATAAATAATTGAACCTACCTGTATTCTTGCCTCTGGAAGGTCTATTTTGTTGGCAAGACGTTCTCGGGCAAACACATCTGGATAGTGAGTCCTTTCAAATTCTGAAACAAAAAAACATTAAATAATTACATTAGCTGTGCTGTGTGTAATTGATGTACATCAGGATTCTAAAGCTAAAATAGATTGATCTGTCATTTTACAACAGGGTTGTATAATGAGATGAAATTTGTTGAGTAAACGTTATATACAAAAATTATATACAGAAATGAAACAATTTCCCATGCTGCAGTGCAGAGTCTCATAGCTTGACGGAAAAAGCTGCTCTGCAGTCTGGTGGTGTGGCAGCAGAAATTTATATACTATATCTCTTCCCAGAAGGCAGCAGGGTGAACAGGCTGTGGCTTTAGTATCCTTTAGTATCCTTTGGACATAGGCACCTCACCTCACTGATATCACTGATGCTTGGGAGATGGGTACCAATGATCTTCTGAGCAGTTTGAATCACCCGCTCCAGAGCCCTCCGGTCCTGGGCCGTGCACATCCCATGTTAGTGATGTTTCCAGTCAGGATGCTTTCTATTATCTTTTGTGGCTCAGGGGGTAGAGCCTTCTGATCAAATCGTCGGTGGTTCAATACCCAGCTCCCCCAGTCTGGATGTTGAAGTATCAGTGGGCAAAATACTGAATCCAAAATTACTCCCAATGCCTGTTCCATCTGTTTGTGTATGTGTATTTCTGTTTCTGCCCCAGTGTATGAATGTGTATAAATGAGGTCGAAAAGACTAGAGAGGCGCTATACAAATAAAGAGCATTTATATTCTTAAATTTCCTTAAGAAATAAAGCCATTCTGAGCTTTCATTCTTCCCACCAGTGTGGAGATGTGATGCTGATTCCCAGGAACCTGAAACTGTTCATCTGCTCCACCTCAGCTTCACTGATGTAGACAGGAGTGTGTGTGTTTGTCACCTTAGTTTTGCTGACATTGAGCAGTAGGTTGTTCACTGTGCACCACTCTGTAAGATTGTCGATTTCCTCCTGATATAAAGTTACTCATTGTTGTTTGAAATCCGGCTGATGATGGTGGTGTCGTCTGCAAACTTCACAACAGAGTTCTCTTCATGTCGGGGGATGCAGTCATGGGTGTACAGCGTGAACAGGAGGGGTTGAGCACACAGCCCTGGGGGGCTTGGGTGTTGAGCACTAGAGTGGAGGAGGTTTGTCTGCCAGTCTGAACTGCCTGGGGTCTGTTTGAGAGGAAGTCCAATATCCAGATACAGTGTGTAGTAAATCCACAAACAGAATTCTGATGTAGGTGTTGTTTTTTTCAAGGTGTGTGAGGACTGAGTGGAGGGCAGTGGAGATGACATCCTCTGTGGATCTGTTGGGTCTGAAAGCAAACTGGTGAGGGTCCAGGCTGGCTGGGATGTTGTTCTTTATGTGCTGAAGAACCAGTTTCTCAAAGCACTTCATCAGAATGGGGGTGATAGTCGTTCAGACTAGACACTGCAGACTTCTGGTATAGGGACGATGGTGGCTGTGCAGTGATATTCTCAAGTCATGATAATAGTGAAGCAACAACCACTTTAATTGACAGCTGTGCGGGGCTGTGTTATGGCCTTTACCACATTTCACTGAATCAGTTTTCACATTCATGCTGGAGAACTGCATAACTCACATTATTTCCATACATGGCCATCTTCATCAAACCATTTTACATCATGTTTTTATTTATTTTTTATTTAACCTTTATTCAACCAGGTGAGTCTCAGTTTCCAACATATAAAAGACATACATACAACACAAGCCCCTGTGTTGAATAAGGCAGAATACAACTTTATAAACAGCAACACTGACCAATGTTCACCTGCTCCATATCCTTTGAGTTGAAACAAAGTGTCTATAAAGAATAAAGGCAGACAGTTTCATCGAGTTCTGAAGAAGGTTCCAAGCAGATGGTGCAGCAAACAACAAGGCTTTTTTAACCTAATTCTGTTCGGACACAGGGGTCCAATAAGTGTAGGACGTCCTTAGAACGTAATCCATAATAGCCTTGAGTACTGTTAAAAAGATACTCAAATCGGTAGGAGCTAGTCCAAGAAGTGCCTTATAGATGAAACACAGCCAATGAGTGTACCTTCTTGCATAAAGAGAGGGCCATTTAGCTTTATAGTAAAGGGTACAATGATGTGTCCTGTAATTACAGCCAGTGAAAGTTTTCAGGGGTTTAACCTCCAAACTGAAATTTGCTGTTGCCCCAGATTGGGAAAGCACTGTACATAATATACCACTTTTAACACACGCTAAACCTTGTAAATGTAGAACCCACTGCCTCCAGCCCTTCAAAAACTTTAGTTATGTGTTGTTCGTTATCTTTTTTGCAGTTAGGCTATTCCTCTGCCATATGTCTATGCTTTTAAACGTGTGAGCTGTCTTTCCAAGACTAAGTGCTACTCGTAACTTGTGTTGATAGAAATATGCCTCTTGAGGCCTCAAGATAGAAACTTGTTGCCTCAAGATAAGTGTATATAAAGGGAGCCTGCACAATGGAGCAGCTTTTCTCCCCAAAGCAGAGAGTGCACAGTGCCTGCTCCAGCTACCACCTACTTAAAGCACTCCTTGGGTGAAAACTATGGATAGAGACTATTTGATTAACTTTTATTTTAACTTCCGTGTGAGTTATGCTATGGCAATGGCAGGGCCGACAGGACGATCACAGCACCCTCTACCATTGCCATAGCATAACTCAACTCAACTTAAATACTCAATTTAAATACTTTTTCTGCATCTGACTGTTGCTACAAATAAACATACATAGCAAAAACAGCCCCAGTGCTAAATGTGAAATTATCAGGCATGGTTTATACTATTATTATAGCTGCTACAGTTTTGACCTGAAGTTGATTTTCTCTGCGAGATGAAAGAATTTAGAAAGTTGCTGGCGCTGCAGCCATTCATTTCTATTTTTCTGTAGCCTATCATCATGGATTATGCCTAAAATCAGATGGTCTGGCTTCACCCAGCCAGAGGGAATGATTATTGACCGTCACAGCGCACCAGACAAGTAACACAACCTAGTAGGTCTACCAGAGAGGGAGCAGGGCACGGGAGTGGAATCATTCTCTTTGGCTGGATAAAGCCACAATCTCCTGATTTTAAGCATGATCTATGATACAGAAAAATAGAAATGAATGGCAAAAATAGCATGATGTCAAAATTTTAGAGACCCCCAAAATGTCACAAATCATGTTAGCGGAGCTCAGCACTTTCAGAGCTAATTCCTTTTCCACCCAATGTAGCAGTTTGAGAGAGATAGAGACTGAGAGAGAGAGCAAGAGAAACACCTGTTTAAACAGGCCTCCTTTGCTGATTTTAAGTGATTTTAAGTGAATGTAAACAGGAGCAACAAGATGATAAGGTGGTCATCATCCTCACATAAAAAGTCAGTACAGGTTCCATCTTGACATTTGAGCACCAAGCATCATAGATTTAAACTTGAGTCCCTCCCCAGAGTCCAGCGCTGACAGCTTGAAAACTGTGCATGGACTTGCTTGATCCAGGAAGTTGATAAGCAGGTCTCTGCAAAGATTCTTGGCCAACCTGAGTCCCATTTTGTCCAGACCAGAGGTTTAGGAGCAGCCTTAGGTCCAAGCTGGGTCAACATAGCTATGAGGCAATCACAGCCACCGCTATTGGTGCTGCCATTGCCATAGCATAACTCACCACTAAGTTAATAAAAGTAAATCAGATAGTCTCTATCCATAGTTATCACCCAAGGAGTGCTTTAAGTAGGCGGTAGCTGGAGCAGGCTCTGTGCACTCTGCTTTGGGGAGAAAAGCGCTCCATTGTGCAGGCTCCTTTTATATATAATTTTCTATCGCTGCGCACAATCACACATTATTCTACTATCAGTCAACTATAGGCAAGACTTGACAATTCTGATTCGACTATGTAAATCCTTAGTCGGGACCCCAATAATGAATGTGGAAATTAAATGGTGTGTCAGACTGCTGCTTCAGGCCCTGCCGGAGGGGAGTCAGTAAAAAACTCCTGGTTAGGTTCACAGCATTGTCTGATCTCAGTCTGATCTCAGAAACCCGGTTTCTCTCATCTCAGGCTTAACACACTCCGAGTATGTTATGTTTTCACTAATCCCACTTTCTGAAATCATGTCAACATTCCCTGTAGCTGTCTGACTGCTACATTGTGAAACTGACTTAGTCGAGTCAAAGTAGATGTTTTCCACACTTGAGTCACATAAAGAATTCAGATGATCAAAAATCACAACATTTACACATGAAACAACACTGTATAACATACTTTTACCCATAAAAATGAATCTGTGTATGTGAGTGTATGATGTACCGATGAACGAGCAGTTACCTTTCTCCAGTGCTTCTATCTGGTCCTGTGTGAAAGACGTTCTGTTTCTCTGTAGTTTCCTCTTCAGCTGGAGCCTCATCTGAGTCTCCTCTGAGTCTTCACCGTTGGAACTAACAGATATTGTGTTATCCTCCCCCTCTGCCCGTTGACACTCTGCACCAAGGAAACAAGAAGAAATAAGGAAAGAAGAAACAAACATATAGGATTACAGTGGTTTCGGACCATCGGCACTGTTATGCTCAGATACACTATCAGCTGGAGTCAAAAAACATTTTCGTGAGAGAAACTACATAAGTTTATATACAAGTAAAAAAATACAAGTGTTTTTCTTAGCTCATGAAAAGTGTACTATATTTTATCTATTTCTAATAAAAGCTTAATAATTCTGCTTTTAAGATAAAGGGCTACACATGAATTTAGTGAGGTCCATTCCTTCAACATATAGTGCATCCTTAAAGTATTCTCAGCACTTCACTTTTTCCACATTTTGTTATGTTACAGCCTTATTCCAAAACGGATGAAATTCATTTTTTCCCTCAAAAATCTACAAACAATACCCCAGAATGACAACGTGAAATAAGTTTGTTTGAAATCTTTGCACATTTATTAGAATAAAAAACAAAATAAGCACATGTACATAAAGATTCACAGCCTTTGCTATGACGCTCAAAATTGAGCTCAGGTGCCACTTGTTTCCACTGAGGGAAAGATGAAGGCAGCAATGTACAGAGACATCCTTGATAAAAACCTGCTCCAGAGCACTCTGGACCTCAGACTGGGGCGAAGGTTCATCTTCTGGCAGGACAATGACCTTAAGCACACAGCCAAGATAACAAAGGCGTGGCTACAGAACAACTCTGTGAATGTCCTTGAATGAGCCAGCCAGAGCCCAGACTTTAATCCGTTCATCTCTGGAGAGATCGGAAAATGGCTTTGCACCGACACTCCCCATCCAACCTGATGGAGCTTGAGAGGTCCTGCAAAGAAGAATGGGAGAAACTGCCCAAAAATAGGTGTGCCAAGCTTGTAGCATGATACTCAAAAAGAATAGAGAATAATTGGTGCCAGTATTGAGCAAAGGCTGTGAATACATATGAAATTTTAAATTTTTTGTTTTGTTTTTTATTTTTAAGAAATGTGCTTAAGACATATGTTTAAGAAAAGATTTTAAACAAACTTCTTTCATGTTGTCATTCTGGGGTATGGGAATTTTCACTTTTTGAATGCTCTGTAAATAACTAAATGGTATATATATTGTAATTTGCAGTGATTAGTATGTTTTATATGTGTGCTGCTCTCTGCTGTAGTGGTGAACAATGCAGCAGTCTAAATCAAGTCTGTGGTTTAAACACATGCAAGTTTTCTGTATTGTTTAAAACAGGCTTAAATTGGTATGATCTCTGTGGGATATCACTTTGGCCTCATTTTACAAAATTGAACAGTTTATAAAAATAGATGTGTCAAAACTCTTTGATTACATAAACGAATAAGCAGATTGGGCCATCATTTGAGTTTGCATTATTTCAACTTACAACATGTTCTCAACTCATACTGTTTTACTCCTGTTTATTGTTTTCATCTTTTTCATTTGATTTTAAAATGAAATTTAAATTAAATTCTTTCAATAAATTTAAATAAGCAGTTTTTTGTGCTAATCTTTATGTAATCTGCATAAAAAGATGCTATGTAAAGTTTGATAACATTTTAAATCATACATATGTGCAATATTAGGAGCTAAACTATAGACTGAGACTCTATCTCTGTAAGAGCAGGAATATTAGCAAAAAGATGCAATGTAATGGCTGCCTTATACAGCACTTCACTGAAACCTAGGCCTAGACAATACAATATGTAATATTCAAAGCTATAAAATCAAAATTGAAGATTAAGTTTAAGATGGATGAATGTGCAATCTCCATCACGTGATCTCTGAGCAGACGGGAGCTTGACTCCAGCTCCCTGCAGAACTCATGTTATTTGTGGTGCTAGCCTAATTATTTATTATCCCCAGCAGACAGAGACTGCAAAACAGAATGAAGCCATTGCTCAGTGTCATAGTCAGTCACGCAGAAAGAGACACAAAAGAGAACAGACTCCTTCCCTCCCCCCCACCACACACACACACACACACACACACTCACACACTCACAGGCACAAACATCCTGTGGACCAATGGGGAGGCAGCCGCCATGGTAGTATAGCATTACTTCATTTCACTGTTGTAATCCCATGGTGCTGGAGGAGGAGCAGCAGCATATGAGCCAGCTCCATACAGCAAATAGGGCCCTCAGCCCCACACATTGAAGGAAAGGAGTCAACTCTACACTGAACAAAGTGAACATTTTACTGTGGCTGCTCCATTAATGGTACTCTAGTGCAATGGCAATGAGCAGCATATTGGGAAACAATCTGACATGACTGTGCTACTGTCACCAAAATCCCAAATATTAGACTGTGCTTGCACTTAGTTTTAAAAAAATAGGGCCCTGCGTGTCTCAACAGTTGCAGTGAGTATTGTACCAGTACTGTGGTAGTAGTGTGAGGCAGTGTCTTACCAGCAGTAGTGAGTGCTGTCCCAGCGTACCATCCCGAGCGTCCTCCCCAGGGGGTTTGTCCATTGAGCATCTTGAGTTTGTCAAACATCCCTTCAGCTCCCACTGGGCCCATTTGCTGCTTGTCACTGGCTAGGTTCCTGAGCACTCGATTTATTGATGAAACCTGGTGATAAACACAACAAGATGATGTAAACAACTATGTTATTGGATATGTAATCTAAGGAACCAAACATTGTTAAAAACACAACTAAAGCATTAATGACACACTGTCAACCTTGAGCCAGTCTCATCATGCCCATTTAAAGAAACACTGTGGAGATTTAATGAGGTCTGTGGCTTCCATATCACTGGGTAATGTGTAGAAGCTATACCTGTCGCGTTGGAGTATCAGGCTTTTCATTTTTCCTCCACATAATTAATTTTACAGCCAGTAGGGCCTAATATGAATTAATAGAATGGCTAGAGTTTAATACAAGACTAGTTTGTTTTTAAATTGTGCTCATATGTTTTGTCTGAGATATTTTTTAGACATTTAAAATGTAATGGAGGAAGACATTTTTGAACACCAAACTTCACAGGGATGGTAACATGTTGAAGGAGAAAGACAACAGCTTCCCAACAACACAAATCAGGAAATACTCCCAACTGGCTACTGAACTATCTAGTTCCTTTATAGTTATAATCCATAATGTTTGATCCAGTTTCCTTTAACTGTTAACTTTTTTGGTGGATCCATTATAACATTTACTTAGTTAGTCCAGCTAGCTTTGTATCCTTTCCTGCTTTGTTCAGTCACATTCAGCTCCAATAAACAGGTGGAAAGTGAATCTAAATCATAATAATGAGTGATTTTACACACAGCCCTATTTATGGTATTGCAAGGCATACTATTGAACTGTTTATCTCTCGTCATCATTTCTAAAGTTAGTCTTTTAAGTGTCAAGCCTGTTTATTCACAAACATGGAAAGTTTGATGCAGGGTTGGCCCGTGGCATAGGCGACATAGGCAGTTGCCTAGGGTGCAAAATGTCAGGGGGCGCAGCAAGAAAATGTTTTGTTTTTGACTTGGCTTGCCTAGGGCTCCAACGCTGTCAGTCAACAAGTCATACTTTTTCAGTATTTGAAAAGGTTTAAAGGTGCATTTTGACCTTGACATTGACTTTTTACCTTCCCAATTCCATTTCCATTCATGAATTGAGCTACGCTAGGTGAGGCTTGCAGTTCCAAATACATGTGTATACAGATACAATGAAGGCATCATGTGTTTTTCTGCTTAAAATAGAAAACATAATCATCTTCCTCACCAAAATTTAATTTCTTTAACATCTTGATTTTGATTTTATTGTACAGCAGTTTAGTACACCAGTAATGACTTCTCCTCCAGTCTCTTCTCTAATTGACATGACTGAAGATCAGAAGGGTCTTACACTGGGTATATTTTCGTTGGTGCAGACTCCCTCTGCCAGCAGTCGATCTCTGATCTCCCAGGCAAAAATGGACGGACACTCTCTCTTGTACTGAGCGATCTTCCCTACCACCTCTGGAGTGGCCACCCTGGGTTTACTCCCTCCTATGGCGCGAGGACGGATTGAACCTGTCTCGTAATACCTGCCCAAGATTTTACTCACACAGCCATTAGACACCTGGACACAAAAACAGCACACATCATACATATTATTTAGTAATAACTGGTACAAAAAATGTTGGCTTCCGAAAAGGTTTTGGTTGGTAGATGATATAAGGAGCTATCATGACAATGATTATAGAGAACTCAATTTACAGTCTGTTTTACAGGTGATGGGCAGTACTACTGCATATGTAAAAAAAAAAATAAATTGAATCTATTGAATTCTCTTAAGTGATTTGAGATGACATCGGTTGCCAACCCAATCTCAAATCAATTCCGCTTGATATTTCATCAGGAGGACCAGGCTGTAGCTCCTGACAGTCACCAAGAACATCATCACAACATATATGTTATGTATTTAAACTAGCAACCACCATAGCAACAATATAAAAGGTTCCTTGCAACAATTGCCTGGCCAGACCTGAAAAATCTTCTTGAGGCTAGAGGATAATGGCTACATAAGCCGCTAATAGCACCCAACTTCCCCATCAACCTGTGGGAGATGGGGTTACATCGTGAATAATGTATGGTGCCAGGTTGTGACAGTCCGAGTCCGACAGTGGATTACAGGAAGTGGCGAATCACTCTTTTAACTATGGGTGATTGTTTAACCATAGGTGATTGGACCATCTGCTGAGTGCTTGATCCAGGATGTTGATGGGGCAGGTCTCTGTAACGATGTGGACACAACAGTCTCTGGATTCCGATGTTTGGTCAACATCGAGTCCCATTTTGTCCAGACCGGATCTTTAGGAGTAGAATTAAGTTGGGCCGGCATGGCTCCTCTTCTGGCTCTGTGGGCACCAACGCACCCGCCATGGTGCCTGGTCCAGTTGTTTGGGCCGGTTGGATCGTGGTCCACTGCTCCTTAATCCAAAAAGCCTGTCTTCATCTTCCAATGACCGTATTTATGTCAGAGGTAACGCATGTTTTGGCAATAAAGCCGGAAAAAACAGATAAAAAACAAAAGTGTAGCGAAGTTTGAAGGAGCTACCGGCTGCTGCTTTTACAAGCGCTGCTTGTAAACACCAACGTCAGACCACTTCCTCCTTTGTTCCTGACAGACGAGTCATAATTCCCACAGCCACCCGAGGTTGTTAATTAAATGTGAACATAGGTCATATGAAGGCATTTTGCCTACATATGCGTTAATGTGGTTCTGCAACCACACCTGTAGCACAGTATCTATCTACTATCACTGTTACTACCACTGCTGAGATACTCTCAGTATGATGATTTTACCTGTAGTATTCTGGATATGTCACAGGGTCGTGCTCCACTGTGTGCCAGCTCCACTATCTTCTGTCTGGTAGAATCAGGTAAAGGTCTCCCATTCACAAACACACCTCCCAGCTGGTTTACTCCACTGTGACCTACACACGCACACACACACACACACAACCAGCAAGTAAAAAAGGTTTTCAGCAATTGGTTTACTGATGAAAGTCATTGTAGAGTGAAACAACATTGGTGAAAAACTTGAAATGACATTCCAAGTTGCAGTGGATATTTTACAAGCATGGACCAGGTAACATTAGAGCAGCATTGGACACACAGGGTGCAGATGTTAGTTTCGGTTGTTTGAGTTGTTTGATAGGCTGCGTCATTAACAAGCAAGTGGCTCACCTGCTGCCGTGATGCACGGGGGTGATGGAACAATGAGAGACCCGGGTTCAGTCCCCTACTATGACACATTCACCATTGTGTCCCTGAGCAAGACACTTAACCCCTATTTGCTCCAGAGGTGTGCGACCTCTGATGTGTATAGCAATTGTAAGTCGCTTTGGATAAAAGCGTTAGCTAAATGAATTAATGTAATGTAAATTTAACGTGATAATGGATCGCGGGAGGAAAAATACGGAAAAAAGATGACAGCGTAGTCTGCTGAAGCCTACCTCCGCTGCTTATTCGGGTGGTTGATTTGCAGGCTGATCCACATCCCGCCCCTCCTGTGACCCATGGTTTGACTGTATATGTAGTCAGAGACAGTGAGCAAGGGACTTTCAAACTAATACTAATTTAAAAAACTTCGTTAACGTGCGATAACATAATTGTAATTAAGTAATTAATGCGTTAACATGATAATAATAATACGTGCCCCGCCCTAGTATATATATATATAATGGAGACAGAGCGATATATAGTGACTATGAAAGGAGAAAACCAGCTACAATGAAATGAATAGCCACACATGCAGGGTGGGGGTGAATGGTGAATAGGAAGAAAAAGTATCTTAAGCCTCTCTTAAGCCAAAAATATGTAATTTCTCGTGTGTTTTTGTGGAACTACTGCAGGCTTTTGTGCAACACTTCAAATGCTCTGTCTGACATGTTTCTCACAGCAGCAGACCACAGACTGTGCAGTGACACTGTGCAGGTTAAGTAGGGATTTAAACTAAATCAATTGTCTATTGTTTGTTAATGGCTCAGTAGGGGAAAGCATATTGCAGATTGATAAACCTCTCATCGGGACATTAATAAATCATACAACAAGCCAACATACACACCATACACACAAAGATTGAGAGCAGGGAAGTGTAGCTACTGTAAATCAATAGAGATTTTGCTAGAGATTCCCTTTAGTCATCCTCAGAAAGAGTTTACTAGAAATTTGAATAACAGAAATTCAAATTCATGTAGTTTTCCCCTCTATAGAATAATACATCCACAGAGTGGGAAGCACTGCATAAATCCCCATTTTATCCAGACATTCTCTTCATCCTAAAAGATTATTTTCTTATAATGGTGGGAATTGTTGGGCTTCTGTAAATAATATCACAGAGTACGGTCTAGACCTGCTCTTTTATAAAAAGCGCTGTGAGATAACTGTTGTTGTGATTTGGCGCTATATAAATAAAACGGAATTGAATTGAATTATAACAACTCTGTTTCATATAGAACCTATTCAAACATTTTATAGAGTGTCATTATCTTTAAACAGGGAATAATGAGGCAAGTCGGAGTTGTAGTCAATTAAATAACCTACCAGTCATACAACTTGAAAAAACACATTAATGCAAATGAAGAAAACATCTACACCACTTTAACAATACATGGCCAGCAATTAAAAAATGTAAATAAATAAAACACATAAAAGTTAATAAACACATTCACAATACAGACTTTCTTGGCCGGACGTTTGGGTGGAAAAAGCGGATGATTTGGATATAGTAGACAGCCATTTTCAACAGTCAAAATTGTTTGTTTTTAAGCATGACAATGACTATTCCCATAACTAAACTAAAACCTGAACCATAGGGGCATCCAATCAGAAAACTCATCTGTGCTGATGAACATAGTTTGTTATAGGCTGTGGTCTGTCTGTGTTGTCAAATTGCTGAATGTGTTTACAGGTTTATTTAAAAGTTTTTTATCTAAATGCTACATGTGGTGTCAAAATAGTGACAAAAACACAGAAGATTGAGGGCATGTTCTCAGGTATATACACAGGAAATGCAGTAAAGAAACTACAGTGACTGAGAGAAGCAAATTTCTCATATTAGTACACATACTGGAGCTGGCCAATAAAAGTGATTCTGAGTCTGAGCAGCAGTAATAAAATTATGAAACAAACAGCAGTAAAATGGACCTAAAGGTAAAAGGTATAACATAATATATTTTTCACTAATGATTTATTTCATTAGTGATTAATAAAATGATCAGTTATTATATGGGATCTGCTTATTCATTAATTTAGATCCATACAGAGGACATGGGGAGGCAAAGGGAGATTCTGTCTGACCTCCACCCTCACCCCCTCCTCCCTTGGAGAAGAGCTACTCCAATAGCTCACACACCTCACATTGTCATGGCTTCAAACTTCTCTCATGGTCAACTGAATTATAGAAAGAGCCATGGCCCCTGTAGAAGCTGAATGTGATGGTGGATTATTTCACCCTAACTCTCCCTCATGCTGCGTCACATCATGTTCACTTTGTGTAGGGGTCGATCATTTCGCTGTAGAAATGTTAATCACAGTGTCATTTCCCAGAGGAGCACACCCAGGCTTTCCGCTGCTGACACACAATTAATAGACAGACATATGGAGTCAATTTGGCTGTGGCCGCTCTGTGAGACACACACACACACACACACACACACACACACACACACACACACACACACACACACACACAAAGCAAGCGGAGCCTTGGGAGCAGCTCAGCAGCTTTCCCTTTAAATCAGCTCATTCACACTAAACCTGACTTCAATTAACTTTCACTTTAAACAAGCACTGTTATTATCCAAATTAGACAACAATATACATTGTTTGCCCATGCACTCCGGAAGGACACTTTTCTTCAGATCACACATCCCTATCAACAGGAGGTTTGCGTTAAAGCTGGGGTAGGCAAAGATGGAGAAACAGCAACATGCATGTCAAGTTTAGTCTAAATCCCACTCATTAAAATTGAAGTTGGAAGGCCATGGCAGTGCAGATAACACTTCCATTGAATGGATAAATTTGTGCTGTTAACATGTGGAAACACCACTGACATTTTTATAAAGACCACTTAGCCAATGGAAAATGGCTATATCTAGTTTATCAGTGGGAACACCCACTGTCATGTGACTGAATCTCCATTGTTAAATCATCTGATAACTAATCCAGGTCCAGCCTGCTTACATTTCATACCAAGTTGTGAAAACAACTGCTACTAAAACCTTCATTTTTTCTATTTAAATCTCTGTAACATGGATAATTCCAAATGTAAATCACATAATCTGACACGTTGATCTAGTAATGATCTCTATTCTCAGTGGATGTGGGCAAACTGCAGGCCAAGAAAAAAAGTTTTTTGTTGGACAATCACTTTATTCTATACATTATCTTGACTTCTGTGTAATTTCTGATCCTATTCCTATGTAAATCATCCATATACATCAATTAAATCAAATGAAATTATATTTATATAGCACCTAATCATAACAGAAGATATCTCATTTCACTTTTCGTATAGAACAGGTCTAAACGGTACTCTTTATTTAAGAGACAAAACAGTTCCCACCATGAGGAAGCACTTGGCGTCACACACAATGAAAAACTCCTTTTTAACAACCTCAAGCAGAACAATGGCTCAGGGTGGACGGCCATCTGCCTCGACTGGCCGAATTTGAACCAAGGACATGGTGTCCTAGATCACTAAGCTACTGCAGTTCAATTCTAATTTATTTTACAAGATAATGGCATCAAGTCCACAAACTCCATTCAGCTGCTCCTGTTCCACAAACTAGTCTGCATTTAGGCCTGCTATAAACTGTACACACACACACACTGATAGATTCACACACATCAAAAGACAGTTGGATGCTGAACAGAATGTCAGTACTTATGAAACACACTGCACACTGACTGAACCCAAGTTCATTCCAATCAATTCCTAATGCAACCTGTGCTTTAGTCACTAATGAGCTTAGCAAATGAATATTGATGTTCACCTTCAGTTAGTCCTCAACAGCCTCCAGCTGCTCTATTTTAAGTATTTGGAAATAGGATTGATTAAAGTAGAGGTGATGTGATAATAGCACCGGGTCTGACATTTAACCCAATGCCAACAGAAACCTGGCTAAACTTTTATGTCAGTAACGTATGTCAGTAACGTCAGCCAGTAACATCCAGGGTGAGATGGATGCAAGGGGAGGAAGCAGTGTAGTAGGGGACTGAAACTGCTCAGAGGAGAGATGCAGGAAAAAGAAACAAGCAAAGACAAAGAGAGAAAAGTAATCTACACACCTTCACTGCAGAGAACATGGACCTCTTGTCACGCAGTAAAAAGAAGAAATCAGGTGGAGTTCACTGTCAGTCCCACACAAAAGGTTTCATAAAGTCCAGCATTTTGACTTAACTAGTCATAATCTACAATAATATTTAAAGATCAAACAGTAATTTTTATGGCTGTCTATTTACATTCACGACTGAAGAGTTTGAGTTAATGATGGAAGATCTTCCTTTCAATGTGTCTCAACAGATCAGAATTCAAAGTACAGGTCTGTTTCACATCAATCATTAAAGGATAATTCCAGTTTAATACAACTTGGCTATATTCTCTATCAGGGATAATAACATTACATTCCCCAAAGAATTGCTGAGATCTGAGAACATCACTGCTACAAAGTCCATAGGGGCCCCATCACACTGTGTACATGTATGTGTGCCTGTATATCACAACATGTACATAAATGCTCGTATTTGTATAGCACCTTTCTAGTCTTTTCAACCACTCAAAGCGCTTTTACACTACATCTGCATTCACCATTCATTCACTGAGCATAAGTGCTCAGAGAGAAACTAACATTCACACTCATTCATACACTGGCGGAACAGCCACCAGGGGCACTTCGGGGTTTCAGCATCTTGCCCAAGGACACTTCGACAGGCAACCAGGGGGAGCCTGGGATTGAACCGCCGACCTTCCGATTAACGGCCAACCCGCTCTACCTCTACCTACACACTGCAGGAGTAAAATATTATTTTACTCCTGGAGTGTGTGTGTGTGCGCATCCTTTGCACTCTGCTCACTGCATTTGTCAATATGTCTATATTGTGTTTTGTTCATAGTGTGTATATTTGTGTTGTCTACAATGTAGCCTGTGTCTGATTTATTTTATTATTGTCTTACTGTATTATTGTAATCACATTGTGAGAAATGTACAATCCTTAGTCGTATTCCTCGTATGTGTACATATACCTGGCAATAAAGCTAATTCTGTTTCTGATTCTGGGATGTCTGACTACTTGTGTTTCCATTAATTTATTTTACTTATTTTAGTGAAGTTGCTGAGTTGCCACATGTCACCTATTAACAAAGTGAGTACAATGTTATTGTTACTGATAGACATGAAAGAAAAAATCATTGCACACCTGGTCCAAACCCAAAGTCTGCCTAAATGTGGCAATAAGAGGTTGGTGAGTGAATGATTTCACTGTTATAATGATGGTTTTGCAATGCATGATTAATTAATTATATTGAACATTACAGCTGCTGTGAATTCAAATTGAAGCAACTTTCTGACTTTTTTGTAGTGCTTGATGGTTAATTATTTGGAATATTACAGTCAGCTACTGTTAATTCAAATTGAAGTGACTTTCTGAAGTGACTGCGCAACACAGTGAGAAGATCGTTACTGTAATTTGAAATTACCAACCCAGAAGAAGGTGGAATTGAGCACAACATCTTAAGACCAAGGGATAATCCATTGGAGAGTGAGGTATGTGCAATCCTTTCAGCATGCAATTACGTGAATATATTTTAATGAATGTGTACCTCTCAATTATGATTAGCAAACATGTTTGTTGTAGGCTTAATTATTACGTGCTAGCTAACGTTAGCTCAATCCTAACACCTCACTGCTTCTGCTGGGTTAGTTAAGTTTGTGAGAGATTGGATCACTGTGTTGTGTTGTGTCATATGTGTCAATGTGTGTTACAGTAGAACACTGATTTGTATAGTTGATTAGGTAGATAGAAAACGTATCTGGTATACTGTTAACATCCTAGACTGTCATGTATGTTAATGTCAAGCTGTGAGGCCAGTGGCCAATGATGATTTTGCAATACATTTTAAGACAGTGATTACTCAGTGTAATTTGGAGCTAGTGGGTTTGTGATTACAATGCAAGTTGGGTTGCACTGTGGTGTTGTTGTTGGTTTGGCCTATGCTAATGTTACGGTTGGCAGTATGGCAGGGGACAGCTAAAGTTAGTTGGGAATTATTATATTATATATATATACTAAGAGCTTACACAGCTTGTGCATTAAATACGTTATTTTTTCATTTTCTAAATATTCTGTCTCTGTTTTCACGGTGCACCAGCAGCCTAGTGCTTTTACTAATGCCCTCCTTTTTACAATTGCAAGTAGTACATGGAGCACATGCCCAGTTAGATTACTAGATAAAGTACCTTTAACAGTAGTTGTGTGGACGTTTATCTACATCACATCATGATCAATACTGTGTTTACTGGCTCTGATGATTGCAGTTATTAAACTGCTCTTAAAAAAGCGATACACATTCTGAACTCTGATCTCTGAACACTGAGGATAGTGGATTAAGCATGACCCCTCATGTATTATGTATTATATATAGTAATGTGGTCTCTGTGTGTTACTTTATATGTTAATGTCTAAATATCTATTGTCTAAATGTTGGAACCTGTATCAAAAAGCTGTACTGGAAACAAATTCCACCAGCCTGGCTGTGTGGTCATTAAATAAATTAAATCATTTAAATCAAAAGGTGGATGCTTCAGTAAGTAACTACAGGCCCATATCAAACCTACCTTTTTTAGGAAAGATCATTGAAATGGTTGTTTTTCATTCAGTTTTTCCTAGTCCAAAAAAAGTTCTTTATTGCCTTTCAGTCTAGATTTCAACACCACAGCACAGAGACTGCACTTGCTAAAGTTTTTAACAACATTGATCTGAACAGTGATGCTTGAAACACTTTGATTTTGGTATTACTGGACACTGCATTTGACACGGTTGACCATAAGTTAAGTAAGCTCAACAGACTGGAAAAGTGGGTTGGACTTAATGGCACTGTGCTTGATTCAAATCACATATGAGATGAGATAGAGACTACTTCGTGTTAACTGGGCAACAAAAATCACATGAGAAGTTCTTCAAGGGTCTCTTCTCAAGCTTCTTCTAATAAACATCAGCAAGTTACCCCTTGCTCAGATTATGGAACATAATCTCCTACCATACTTAAGCAGATGACAAACAACTCTACATAACAGTGACATAACTACAGTCACTTACATTTTCTGAGTAAGTGCATTTAACATATTAATAACTGGATGTGCAAGAACTTTCTATAACTGAACACAGAAAACATAAACAATTCTTTTTGACCGACAACAAGAAATATTAAAAGTCACATTGAATCAATGCCACAGAAATACCATCATAACACCAGAGCAAGATATTCACCATTTTCCGTAATGTAGTTGGGATTAGTTTATCGCAGTAAACTAGTGTGCCACCATTTTACAGTGACATTATTTAAATTCTAAAATCACCCCTTGCACATACAAACACACAGAACTGCTAAGGATCTAAAATTCTGTGTTGGTTTTGTTTTCAGATGCTTTGTGGGCATTTATCGGGAGAGCAGCTCCAAGGCAAAGAACCAGCGTGGAGGTATTAGACCACACATGTACACTCCCTAATGTACCCACTTATATCTGGATACAGTGACATACAAAATACTGGGACAGTGACTTAAAATTGGTGTTGTTCTTTCAAGGCCTGAAGGATTTGGAAAAAAATATATGTTGATATGCTGATTATGGTGGGATTGTTGTGGGGATCTCTACCAAACAAAGACATTTTCTTAAAGCGTGAGTTTGGAATTTTGACATCCAGCCCTATTTCCTACTCACTGATGATGGGTTTGATTGGTAGAGTCCTCTGTCAGCCCAGTCCATACTATCATTCAATGACTTAATGTCACATGGCTTTTTAAAATTCATTCAATAATTTCCTCTGAATGGGATCTTATAGTGGACTCTCCATCAGAATACTCAACCCACAATGAATATGTTCATGACTTCTGGGTGGCATTCAAGTCCAGTTCCCGAGGTTTCAAAGGAAATGAAAATCATCACCCTCCAATTAGGGGCAAGAATCACCAGGGCCTTCACCATCTGATGCCATTTTGATTATTAGGGCTACATGGTAATCATACACCAGTTCACTATCATAATACCTGTAAATATTATTATTATAATTATTTATGGTATTGTTTAAATTTTCAAATGAAATTACAATTTTTTTTCATGTTAACATTAAAGATTTACATTTTATGTAGGGATGGGGAATATGTCTATAAAAATGTAATGGGTACACAGGAATATGATTGCCAGCTGATAATACTTAAGCCAAATAGAAAGGCCAATATTGTACAAAGACTGTTGTGAAAAGGCTGTACTTGTTCAACAATAAGAATCATATACTGTATAATAATTGCACTGCTGACACCTATGGAAACAGATGTTCCCATAAACCAAAACATTTTTTAGATGGTGTTACAACCAATACAAATATACTATGATAAATATTGCTACTGTACAAAATGCTAAATATACCTTCATTTGAAACTGAGGGCGTATCATTCAGCTCTATTTTCATGTTTTAATGCAACATTTTTATTAATGAAGATTATGAAGGTGATACAATTTTATGTATTTTTCATTGTATTTCTGCTATATGTTTTCTATACAATTCTGAACAACTTCAAATGTAAGTAATGTATTGTACATTTACAATAAATATAATCAGCTACAATAATTGTGTATGTATTCCTTAAATCTACAGAAAAAGTAATTACTGTTATTAGGGTACAGTACTATACAGTAATTTAGCAATAAAATAGTCTAGTTGTACAGTAATGTTGTGGTTGGGTTACTTTGGAAACACAGCACATTGCTGTAATAATATGGTAATTTGATATGAATTGCTATGAATTATGCGAATTATAATATCACATAATTTTACATCAATATACTGTATTTGTCTGGTTACTATAGAAACATAATACAGTGCTGTGATTATCATCTATATAACTGTAAAACTCACGACTATGAACTTGATTAATATAAGCCATGGCAGTGTATTTGAGGTTGGAACATTTTATTTGTTTACACTAAAAATGACTTGCTCTTATCTGACAGCCCGCTAGTCGCTAATTGATTCTGTCTGCTGTGTGGGGTTGAGCAGGTAATGTACAGTGGGTCTTTAGAGGGTTTCTTCAGATAATAGCTGCCTGCTGTGTCTGAAAATTGACAGTATGAGAGAGATGAGAGTGAACCAAAACAGGAAAGTTGTGGGCGGGACAGCTAAACGATGAGCTGAAAGCTCCATAAATCCAAGGGGAGCTGCAGATTGTCTGTAGCTTTATTATTATGTTTTTTGAATTTTTCACATTTTCATTTCAAATATTGTTATCATAAAAATATCGATTATACTGTAGCTGTTTTAAGACCCAAGATGTAACATACCAGAAGTGTCCTTTAATACTAATATTACCAACACCAGAAAACATTAATAACATCATTTCCACTGGAGCAAAGTGTTTCTGGGGCCTGTTGTAGGTACCAGATATGCCTGGCCTGGTCTGCTCAGGGCTGCACTGATTACTGTACAAAAACACAACTTTTATAACTTTATTCTCTGATTTTGGTGAAACTGGACCATATTTTATGGAGTTTGTAGATGAACAGATAGCTTTAAAGTAACTGCTAACTGTAAAGCTAGCTTGGCTGACTCTGAACTCCGGAATGGTGCTCAGCGCCTAAGCCTGAAACACACAGGGATTACTTGTACATATGTTAGGCTCATTATCTGAAACTGTAAGAACATACAAAAATTCCAAATGAGGCTGTCAGAAAATGCTACCAACAAGTTGTTTCTGTTGAGGGTTGATTTTCTTTGACCTGGTCCCTTAGCAGTAGTTCTTAGTTGGAATATTTTATGGATTGGTATATAAACAGAACTTGTTTATATACCATATATACTATTTATATATTGTACTTTTAAAATAGTGTTTATTTGTTAACCAAAAACAGGGTGATATGTATAACAGTAAAAACAATTATTCAGTATACTAAGGTATAGATACAGAAACATCAAAAGCATAAATGATAACAACAAATACTTCAGAGATGTAACTCACTGTTTTGCATCATGGAGGCCACACCAGTCTCCCAGCTTGTTTGACTTCTAAAATCTGCACAAACAGAAAAATAACCTTTTACTGTGTTAGAATGTAAAGTACATGCATAGACCATTCACCAAACACATCTCTCCCTGGACAATGAATCAGAGTAAAGAAAGAGAAAGTATTCTCTTGAATCTCCACAGTTCAATTCTGATCAACTTTTCTACAGCAGTTAGAAAGACAACCAAAAAACACAAATTCTTACTTTTTTACAGGGATTTGGCCGAAATAGTGAAATCATTTTATCAGTTAGAAAACTCTAGACACTGTCTGGACAGAATGGCTGAATGCCAAACCTTCCTGTGATTGGTTCATATGCTAATGTGTGCTAATATCCATAACGTTATGAGCCCAGACTCTCACACTCAGGTCCAGTGCACTGCCACAAACTGAAGAGCACATATCTAACACAGCAGAGGGTTTGGTTTTGGCTTTTATACTCAGTCATAAAGTTAAGCAGTGATTTATTTCTTACTTTCTTGTTTCATTACCTAATGTACTGTATTGTACAGATCTGAACTTTCTTTAAAAAACTTTCCTATGAAGACATTAAAGACAGACAGACAAAAGCTTGAAAGACAAGCTTTTGTTTATCAGTCAAAACTGAAGCTCTCTACTGCTGGAGACAAATGCACTTTCATACATCAGTTGTAGCTGTTTCCACCTATGTAGCTGAAGTTATCCATGGAGTCACAGAGATTATGGAGAGACTGAATCACACCTAATAACATGGCATGACAGCTATTATTATTCTGTAAAGAAGAAGGAAGAATTCCAGGCACTTTACAGGGCTGAAATGATGGAGTTCAGAGTGTTCAAAGTCAAATAAACAAATGATCGTTTAAATACATACAGACATAATAGCCAATATAAAATAATAATGAAATTGTGAATTCCTGTATTAGAAAATGAGATTTCATCCTGCTCCCTTTTACGGCATTGCAGGTTAAGCCTGTCTGCTTATTCAGAGCAAAGCAACAGCTCTGCCTGTTTCTCTTCATCACTTCATCACTTTACTTTGTGATTAGTGGGATTATCAATGAGAAACTAGGACATTTTTAAATTAAAGAACTGCTGGAAATGAGTACAAATTACCAGCAATACATTGAAGCAAATAGCTTAAATCAAGATGAATAATATTTCAGGATTGAGCAGTTGTAAACATATTTATTGATGTAATTTTCTTTCTTTCTTTAATTCTGAACAATTTGGTCTGTCTGCTCAATAAAGACTAGGCTAAATTGCCCAAAACAATCATGATTAATTGAGAGATTAGATGGCTCATTCTACAGAATGTCCACTTTTGTTATTACAGAAATGACTGACTTTATGAATACACATAAAAAAAACTGTTTTTTGTGCATGTTTTTGTCACTGGTGTTACTTACTGCTTTGGCTATAAATAAAAATATAATTTAAATATATTATTATATTTTTTTCTTAGTCTCTTCAGCACAGGTAGTCAGAGTCACAAAAAAATAATGATAATACAAAAAAAACCCATATAGTTGGTTGGTCTTGCCTTCTGCTTTGGAACATGGTGCAGGGGATTTCAGTGAGAATTTATATTATATAAGAATAGTTCATGCTGAAACCGAAGTGGATCAGGGAGTCTTAGGCAGTGAGGCTCTCTCTGAGATTCTTGTATTGCCAGTGAATATGTGTTTCCTGAAGTTAAAGAGCCTGTCCTGAATTGTGCCACATCTCGTCCTCCTGCATTGGGGTTTCTTTTTTGACAGGGAGTGTACTTCTGTCTCTCCACCTTGCAGTGAGATGCTCATCTTCTCCTGGCACGATTGGGTCAGAGTCGATGTGTCTCTCACATTTGGTGGAACCACTCAAAATTGTCTCAGGACCACAGAAGAAAGCATAAGAAATTTGTTGGTGCTCTAAAACCTATTTCTTGGGGAGAAAAGAATCAGACAGCAGCCTTCTCTGCCTCTTAACCTTCTGAGTTTGGCTGTTCCTCTTCTATGTAATCAGTCTGCAGTTTTTCTGATGGTTCAAAAATCACAACACATGAGTTTATTGCAGTATGTCTTACATTTATATTTTTTGATCAGCTTCTATGATACCAGCAGCACAAGACTTTGTTTTGACTTTTTGTCTTTAAAACCTTTGCATTTGTGTTTCACTGCTCCCAAAACAGAATAGTGATATTTCAGGGCTTTTCTGACTTCGGTGTTGGCTCGTTGACCTTGAAGAATTTTTTGTGATTGAACTTCTGGGCTATCCACATTTGCACGCTGCAGTCATATGTTACATGTTGTATATCTTTGATTCGTGATCTTATCTTTCAGTTTCACTATTTCTCATCACAAAAAAAAAATATTTTTCAGCACTTATTTTCTTGAAAGCTCTCTCTCATTTCACCCTACCTTGTTTTGCTCTCTCTCTCTCTCTCTCTCGCTCTCTCTCTGTCTGTGTATGGGTGTGTATGTGTCTCTTTTTCCTCTTTCTTTTTTCTGTGAATGTGAAGAAGAGGTGGTAGTGAAAGAATTCGTGAAAGGGATATGTGAGATGGTATGGGTGTGAATAGCCTGGGAAGCAAATCCAGATTTAACAGATGATAATGTAAATGGCGTGTGTGTGTGTGTGTGTGTGTGTGTGTGTGGGTTGTTCCACAGTTTCACTGTTTTACTCTTGATCTCTGGATTTGCAATTCCCTCAGTTTAGCCATACCTGACCAAAACCACTGATAAGGAAGTTAGAATCATGTCATCTTAGTGCTTTTTTATGCAAAAGATCTTAAAAAACAGCTTTGAATCAAGTTTATCTAGACATGGGAGTCACAGGTGTTATATAATAACTTATTTAATTTAATAATTTAACCCATTTGTTCTTCTTCTTCTTTTTTATGTTTTTTTTGTACAATTCCTAACAATAAAGTAGGTCATACCAGGAGTTCAACTAAAAGCTTCATATGAAATAAAAAAAAAAAAATGAGAACACTTCTGATAACTATAAAAGAGTTAGAGGACTTACTATAGGCCTTTCTTCATAGATCTTCAGGAATTAGGTAAAAGGAAGTCAAGTGGTGTCAACAGTGGGCTTTTTATTCAAAATAATAAATCTCTGTTACATGGTAACGCACAACTCCAGGGTTCAACTACTTTCATTAATTTTTTAGAATATTTATTTGGCATTTTATTTGTTTTTCATTTATCATATATTTTATAGTTATGTATACATTACTGCAATTTAAATGGTAGAAAAACCAGGTTTTGACCACAAAACATGGCACATGACAGTGGGAGCACTTCTGTGGTGCTTGGAATTCTATATCATTAATTAAAAAACTAATATTGCCAAATTGATGACTCAAGAATGTGTAATAGTTCAAATAATTTATTGTTTCATATTGTGCATAAAATATATTTAAAAAATGTGTGTTTTTCAAGTGTAATATTTCTTTAAAGGCTAGTGAAAAAAAAATGTACCTTTCCATAAAATAACACAATTAAAATTTAAACATACATGTCCATAATAAATTCAACTGTTTTTAAAAGTGCAGTTATGAAAGTATGATTAGGCAAACCAAGATGACCAATTTTATCTGATGTCATTAATGCATTAAGCAAATTCCCAAAAGCAAAGCCTTTTATGTTGTAAAAAGCTGACCAATAAAGGCTTCAAAGCGGCTCCTTTTCTTAAGCTCTTGTCATTAACAACCTGCATAATGAACGTGAAGCAGCTCCAGACAGGAACAAACCCACACGCACACACACACACACACACACACACACAGACACACAGACACACACACACACACAGGCCGGCTGTAGGCACCTCGTCCCCGCTGTAACTCAGCGCCTTTCTCCCTGTGAAAGGAGACAAAGAGCCGGAGGAGCGGAGCCGCGGCTCTGCTCGGTAAATACCCGCCAGGCTTTGTGTGTCCACGGGATTTTGGTGTCCTTGCCTCGTTAGTTGTGGCTCGTTAAAAAACTTGCGACACAAAACCACAGCGGGGAGCCCAATTCGACCAGTACAACTGACATAAAGAAGTTCTGTTGAACACACTGATGACAATATAAAAGTTTCATTCAGCCGCATTCAGCGCGCTGATATGAAGAGAAAAGAGCCGAGAGACAGCAGCTCCCAACACGGAGATACTGCTGCTGATCTGCCCTGCTGCCACCGAGCTGCCCACTGCGCGTTCTTCATCATCATCGTCATCATCATCATAATACTGTTTTATTTTAACATTGGAGCCATTATTCAAGTAACAGAACTCTGAGTTAAGGCTACTGTTGAGGTTGAATATAATATAATTTTACAAAGGTAGCCTAAATAAATGGTAGGCCTACCACCGAGAGCAGAAGGACGTTAGTAGGCAAAATATTTAACACAGTAATATCACTAGATATTATATAGGCCTATCTAAAATATAGGCCTACATCATAGAACACACGCTCTTTATACAAGTCATCCAACAGTATTTGTAATTATGAGCCAAAGGAAATAGGCCTAGTCTACAGCCCTTTAAGGTGTTTGACCAATGGCACTTAAAGGCTGCATTGCTGTAAGCCTGTATATAAAGATGTGTTGAACTTAATTGAAAGGAACCAGTCGTTAATAAGCCTATTTAGGCAACGTGTTGATTGTAACAGACACTGCCTGCTGTGTTTGCACTATGCGCTCACCTCAGCAAGTTCCCGACATCTTCTACTGCAATGGCAACGGATTTAATCTAGCAACGTAATTTTAAAAGAGGGAAAACCAGCTACAAAACAGTAGAGAAACAACATTTTACATCAAGATGAAGGTAAACTCAGTTGAATCTGACCCTCAAAGCCAAGCTGCGTACGCTCTGTTCTCACAACCTATTCAAGATTAAGGGGTTTCATCAGTTGGCATGCTTCAACGTATTTAAGCGTCACCTACACTTGCAAAGTACGCGAAAAAACATCTGCCAAGGAATCATATCAGTTTGGGGAGATCAAAGCTCTCAGTTCAGACTGTGAACTGAGAGCTGTGACAGTCTGTGTTTAGATGATGGTTAGGCCTATACCTGGATATTTTACGCTGTTTAAAATTATGTTCATGGTTACATGCTCTAAAGTAGCAGCTAACAGACATGACAGATCAAATATGCTTAAATTATTTGGTATTTATCATTGGTAGACTATTTTAGTATCGATGTAAATAAATGTTACAGAGAAGGACAAACATCGGGTGGTATTCAGACTTTAAAATACCACATAGGCCTACAATTTGAAAAGTACAACTAAAACCAACAATTATGATTTCTGGATAATAAAGAAAAAAATTCTTGTTGTAAAGCAGGACGTTTCCACAGCTCTGCTCACCATCGGCAAAAAATAAAATGTGGCTCAGGTGCACGCGGCAGATGTAGTAAATGTGTGTCTTCTTCAGAACATATGGGTACAGCCTTCTCCACTCCGCTTCGATCCCTCTGACGCACAAAAAATGCTACAAATTCACATATTCATTGAATTCATTCCGACCTGATTAATCATGCAGTTAATTGTCTTCGATTTAATTAAGACGTTAATTAACATCTTCCTTAATTAGATCACCAATTAAGACCAGCTTTATCATTTCCTATATGCTGGCTTTGGATTTTTTAAAGGTCCAAAAAGCATATTTGCAAGCACAATATTAAATGACATGTTTTCTGTCTTTTCTTTCTTTTCACTAGGAGTTGTGATTTTAACATTGTGCAGGCCTTTCAAACACTGATTTATTTTGAGTCTAAGCCTCCTTAAAGTACAACTAAAAGAAATGATGGAAGGCCTTCACTGGATAACGTATAATTTATAGGTTTAAATTAACTGATGAGTGAATTAATCGGTTTAACCCCAGATCTTCATTATTCTCTGTTAAAAATGTCAAAGAAAAAATACAAATGCCTATTTTTTAGAATGAAGGTCTTTACTGTCTTGAAATTAATTACACCTTTAATATCAAACAGAGAGCCTTTTCAACGACGAAACACACACAAAATTAAAGATGGCCAATGTAGATGATGAAGTTCTTCACCACGCAGTTTGGGTAAGGTACCGGCTGGTCCTGGATATTTAAAAATAGTTCAAGAACACGTGAATTTTGTCATGCAGTTGAGCTGTTTAATACAATAAATGAGCTCTGAAAGGTATGGAACAAATCCAGGGTAGTTGGAATGCTTAGTAGCTCTAAATGAAAGGCTGAATGCAGCAGCGCTAACCTGCCCTGAAGTCTTAGAAACTTTGAAGAATCCACAACGTTATTTACAGATTGCTCAAAATAATGCCAGGATGCAGAAGAGCGGGCAGCTGGAAAAATCCGTGTTGAATGTAAGCAGGGCGAAAAATCAGATCACGGTCCTTTTAAATCCGAGTGGACTTAAAATGGCTCGCACAGACACGTGGAATCCACGGCTCTGTCTCCGCTCTCTCACTTGGAGTTCAGGGACACTCAAAAATCTTGCTAAACATTGTCCCATTCCTCCGGCCCAGCTGCCATAATCCATCAGAGAATACGGTCCAGTTGAAGATGAATCCACATCACTCACTGTTGAATGAGCGGGCGGCATCACCACGCGCTCCTGGCACACGGTCAAAGCGCCAGCAAGCGCTGCTTTGGGCTTCTTGTTTGTTAGTTTGTTTTGGGTTTGAGCGTCATCGGGATTGATGAGGAAACAGTACCCCAATCAAGTACTGCAAACTGTAGGTTTCTGAGGGCGGTTCAGTATGGCTGGCCTAAGAATACACAGCAATCCTACATTTCTGTTGCATGTAATTATTAAAGAAAGGAATTTGGATAAGTTTCATTTAGCAGTTTATTTAGGTTGTCATGAGTCTATGTATTCTTTGACTTTTTTCTCAAGGTGGAACCTGTGATTCATGCTAACTTTATCATATTCTGACATTAAACATCAGCATGTGCTGATTGTACATTCTGAAAGGAAATTTCAGATTTTGTGTGAATTAGTCAGAAACAGACTACTGCTGTTAGACATAAATGGACCGTAGGTTACTTGTTCAGCTCATTTCTAGTCCAACCCCTCAAACCATTTACACTAACATACATGTCACATTCACACACTGATGGCAGAAGAAACTTTCATTCACACACTGGCACAGCCTTTGCAGAGCAATTTGGGATTCAGTGTCTTGCCCAAGCACACTTCAACGTGCGGGCTGGCATAGCCGGGGGTCGGACAGCCGACCTTCGGAGTAGTGGGCAACCCACTATATCTCTAAGCCACAGACACAATTTATTACTATATATATTTATAAATTCAAAAGAAAGCCAAACTTTTCCTCCTTCCCCCCCTCTCTCTCTCTGTCTATTTGAACTGTTGCTTCATAAAACATTTCTGCCACCAAAGAGGAAGCCAGCTGGTGCAAGGCCACATGAAATGAGAAATTTTTGTTTTCACCTTGTCCTTAGGTGCTAAACAAACGATTTCACTCCATGTTCAGACTGATGGAGCAAGACAAGAGGGAGGTGAGAGGGATGGAGAAAGAGAGCGAGGGAGAATAGAGAGAGATGGCTTACCTTTCTGTGGCATGCTGTAGAGAAGTAAAGTTTGGGTCTGTTTAATTTTCCAACAGCTCCTTTCTTCTATTCTTTCCTCCAATTATTTTCTCCTTGACTGAGGAGACAAGTGCAGAGAGAGACAGAGGAGCTACTCTGAAGAGGAGGGAGAAAAGAGGGAGGGAGGGAGAGCGAGTGGGAGGGCCGAGAGAGAGAGAGATGGTGGGGAGAGAGAGATTGGAGGGGATGGAGGGTTTGAACTACAGTAGTGAGAGCCGAGAATTTGTTAATGAGTGAGGTGTGTGTGTGTCCCACACTTCATCCCTCCCTCAGCTTCAGTTCCGTTGCCTGTGTTCTGCTGGCATGATATTCAGGTTAGACAACACCGACACAGTTCACATAAACTGAACATACTAGGCTATACTTTATAGTGAAAAGTATGCAGCGCATAGTTTGTGTACTGGGGCTGTTTTTTAGGGTTTGGGCCAGGTACCCGGTTGTACAACGTACAAGTATTTCTATCTGTTCTGAATGGTCACCCTGAACTGTGTTCATGCCTGACTCCTATAAGTGGGATTAACGGCACACACTTTCAGATAGTCTATCCTCAGAGACATCCATGGTGGTTGTTCGCATGAAAAGTGATAGGTAGAGAGGTGGAGGAAAAACCCTGCTGCATCCACCCCTCCACCTCACAAGTGCGGGGAGTTACTCAATAGCATACAATAGCCCAAATGAGTAGAAAATGTAGTTTTATTTTAGGAATGGTACCATTTAATTTTACTCTTTACTCAAGTATTTTGGGGAGACTTTTCAACTTTGAACTTCACAAAGCTACATTTGCCATGTAAATTCCAACTCTGTTATCCACTATGCATTTTGCTAAATGAACCTAAATGAACCTAAATGGACTGGAATCATGATCAGATGATCAGATCTTGGTTTTCACTCAGCAGGCTACAAGCTGTCATTTTTGAGAAGCATAGAGATAGAGTGCATTTACTCATGCATGACAGACGGGTATCCCGCAATAGCCTTCATGACAAATAGACCTGGCTTGGACTAAATATATAAAATGACGTGTGGTGATCACTGGCCTGCACATGCTCAACAATAGCCTATTAAAATGCAACCTTTAACTTAAGGAGGTTTGTCAGATGTTTTTTTTTTTTTACTTTTACTTGAGTGTTTTTTATGTAATAATTGAGTAATTGTAGGCTACTTTTATTTGAGTAAAGTGCGCGTTTTTTTCAATCAGAAAGAAAGTTGCAGAAATGATCAGATGCTGTTGCCCCTACTCCGATGTCAAGAAGATGTTGAAGGTGGGGGTTGCAGGCACTGTTTGACAATTCGTCCAGCACTTTGCTTAAAAAATACATGATGAATTTCCAAAAAATCTACATTTATACAATACTGATAAAGAACACAACAATGCTTTATTTAAAATGTATGTGAAATGTATTTATTTCATTATAAGAGTTCATCACAGCAATAACCACATCTACTGACTGTAAAGTTTCTCAACACTGACGAACTTCCACTGAATACACTCACTATGTCAGCTGGAGTTGGAAGTGGGCTTAAGCATCTGCATAGGAATCATTATTAGGTATTTCTAGTTTAAAAAATGTATTATAATGGTTCATTTAGTCATGTACTGTACTTTGCTTTGTCCGGAGAGCGGGCTGGCCAGTGACAAACTCCTGGGCCATCTTTTTGCCCCAGTTCTCCCGTCCTGAGGTGTCTATGTGTCACTGCTCCGTGTTCATAAACAATTTAAAAGTAGTCAAAATGTTCACACAGATATGAGCATCCAACATTATTTTACAGTTTTCAAAACAATACACATAATTCACACAACTATTCATACAAGTAGCAGAACACCTCAGATAGTTTGCAAAATGAAACACTTCATTCAAAAATATACAATAATTTATAAAAAACCCGATTTTGTCACCGTGTGGCACACACATGGTTCAAATGATCTAATTCTGTTCGAACCAGTTAAACACTGCTATGCTCAATCTAAAAATGAAATAGTTCTGGATTTGACTTTTCAGCGATACAGTATTGTTAGAGTATTGGATATTTTGACCAGCACACACAGTACTGAATACTGATATTTATTTATTTTCAACAAAACCAATTGTGGAAAGCATGAAGTACAGTACTGTACTGTACAAAAAACAAAAAAAACTAATTATCTCTTCGCCTGGCTGGATCTGGCACTTCGTCCACATCACAGGCTATGTCCTCTCTCGCAAGACAGCGAGGGAAGTATTGTCTATCGGCAAATCTACCCTTGCACAGATACTCCGATACTGCAACTATTTGGTCGCTGGCATCCTCCATAGCTTGAATGAGGGGCATCAAGATATAGGGCTGGAGGTCATAAACCTTCCACCGCCATGCCGAAAAAAACCTCCTCAATAGGGTTAAGGAAGGGAGAGTATGGTGGGAGGTATTGGAGTATATATTGTTGATGCTTGTTGCGTTCTCCCTGTTACATTCTCCCCCCCTGCTGGTCATGATGTACAACTCTAGATGATGGTGACTTATGTGTGTGTCTGTTTTTTCCTCAGGTGTTTCAGGTCTTCTTTTCTGATATTTCTGATGGGACTGGTAGTTTAGTTTTCGTGGCTTTATTTCAGTTTGTTTAGTTAGGGATTGGTTTAGGGTAGAGGGGAAGCCTCCAGTACCTACGGTCCTTCGTGGGCTGGTCTGGAGGGCTTCCCTTTCTTTAGTTTTTTTTTGGCTAGCCCATAAGATTTGTTATTTTGTTTGAATTAATTTCATGTTTATTTCAATAAATTCCCTTGATTTGGTTGTTTTAAAGGTGTTATCTGTGTTAAGTTCGGGTCAGTTTTAGGGTGTTGTTCGCCCCATGTTCAATTCAATTCAATTCAATTTTACAACAGTTATCTCACAGCGCTTTTCATAAAAGAGCAGGTTTAGACCATACTCTATGATGTTATTTACAGAAGCCCAACAATTCCCACCAAGAGCAGCACTAGGCGACAGAGGCAAGGAAAAACTTCCTTTTAAGAGGCAGAAACCTCGAGCAGAACCATGGCTCAGGGTGGGGGGCCATCTGCCTCAACCAGATGGAGGTGAAGGAGAGAGAGAGAGAGAGAGAGAGAGAGAGAGGAACAGAGAGAGAGGAACAGAGAGAGAGAGAGAGAGGGATGGAAGGAGAGAGAGGGGAGGGAGGCAGCCTACACAATATACACAGAGGTACAGACAGTAAAGGTGATGTTGCTATAGAATAAATGAATAATGGTACAGATATTTATAGTAGTGTTAATGATAATAATCGTAATGTTAATGATTATAATAACAATAATAACAATAGGACTAGTAACAATAGTTGTTGCAGCAGAGGGTGTCGAGCAGGAACACGGGGGCAACAGGTGACCCGCAGCCACAGATCCAGAATCCACAGCTCCAGAGCCAGAAAACCTGCAGGAAGTGATAGGAGAGAGGAGAGAGACGAGAAAGCATAAGACTACCAGAAAGGGGAGAAGTTGTGTTAGTAACATGCAATAATGGGATGAGGTTGCATACAGAGGGAGAGAAAGTAGAGGAGAGAGGAGCTCAGTGCATCATAGGAAATCCCCCGGCAGTCTAGGCCTATAGCAGCATAACTACGGGATGGTTCAGGACTCACCTGAGCCAGCCCTAACTATAAGCTTTATCAAAGAGGAAAGTCTTAAGCCTACTTTTAAATTTAGGTTGGTTGGTTCCACAGGAGAGGAGCTTGATAGCTGAACGCTCTGGCTCCTAGTCTACTTTTGGAGACTCTAGGAACCACAAGTAACCCTGCATTCTGGGAGTGCAGTGCTCTGGTGGGGTAGTAAGGTACTATGAGCTCTTTAAGATAAGATTGTGACCATTAACAGCTTTGTAGGTAAGAAGAATGACTTTAAATTCTATTCTGGATTTTACTGGAAGCCAATGCGGAGAAGCTAAGACAGGAGAAATATGATCTCTTTTCCTGGTTCCTGTCAGAACACATGCTGCAGCATTCTGGATCAGCTGAAGAGTCTTAATGGACTTTTTCGAGCAGCCTGGTAATAAGGAATTGCAGTAATCCAGCCTAGAAGTAACAAATGCATGGACTAGTTTTTCTGCATCATTTTTAGACAGGATGTTCCTGATTTTTGCAATATTACGTAGGTGAAAAAAGGCCAGATCCTTGAGGAACTCCATGACTAACTTTGGAGTGCATGGAGGACTCATCGTTAACATGTACAAACTGAAATCGATCTGATAAATAGGACTTAAACCAGCTTAGAGCGGTTCCTTTAATGCCAATGAAATATTCCAGTCTCTGCAATAGGATCTGATGGTCAATGGTATCAAATGCAGCACTAAGATCTAATAAAACCAGTACAGAGACAAGTCCTTTGTCTGATGCAATAAGGATGTCGTTAGTAATTTTCACCAGTGCTGTCTCTGTGCTATGATGAACTTTAAATCCTGACTGAAAATCCTCAAATAAACTATTGCTCTGTAGAAAATCACACAGCTGTTTAGCAACTGCTTTCTCCAGAACCTTAGAGAGAAATGGAAGGTTAGATATAGGTCTATAGTTGGCTAAAACATCTGGATCAAGTTTGGGTTTAATTACAGCTACTTTAAAGTACTGTGGTACATAGCCAGTTGATAAAGATAGATTGATCAGATCTAGTATAGAAGTGCTGACTAAGGGTAAAACTTCTTTAAGCAGCCTAGTCGGGATGGGGTCTAAGAGGCAGGTTGATGGTTTAGATGAAGAAATTATTGAAGTTAGTTGGTAAAGGTTGACGGAAGCAAAGCAGTCTAAACATATATCTGGTTCTACAGCTGTTTCTAAGGTTCCTGAGTTTAGAGATAAGTCGGTGCCAGTTAAGGGCAGGTCTTGGTGAATTTTGTCTCTAATAGTTAGAATTTTATCATTAAAGAAGCTCATGAAGTCATAACTACTGAGAGCTATGGGAATACTTGGCTCAATAGAGCTGTGACTCTCTGTCAGCCTGGCTACAGTGCTGAAAAGAAACCTGGGGTTGTTCCTATTTTCCTCTATTAATGACAAGTAGTACGCTGCTCTGGCATTACGGAGGGCCTTCCTATAAGTTTTAAGACTATCTTGCCAAATTAAACGAGAATTTTCCACTTTGGTGGAACGCCAATTCCTCTCAAGTTTCCGCTATATTTGCTTTAATTTGCGAGTTTCAGTATTATACCATGGAGCTAACCGTCTTTGTTTTATTACTTTCTTTTTTAGAGGGGCTACAGAGTCGAGTCTCATTCGCAGCGAGCCTGCAGCACTATCAACAAGATGATCGATTTGGGAGGGACTGAAATTAGCATAGGAGTCCTCTGTTACTTTGTGACTTGATAATGAATTTAGAGCTGATGGAATCGCATCCTTAAATTTAGCTACAGCACTATCAGACAGACATCTTGTATAAAAAATTTTGCCCAATGGCGTGTAGTTCAGCAATACAAACTCAACAATTATCAAACAGTGGTCAGATAAAGAGGGATTCTGTGGGAACACTATTAAATGTTAAATTTCAATACCATATACCAAAACAAGGTCGAGGTTGTGGTTATACCAAAGGGTGGGGTGTAACAAATGGGGGCTCGTCCGGAATAGAACGACCATGAGGTGAGGTCAAGATGTGCATCTGATGGCCTTGAGTGTAGTGGTCGTCTCTTTTGTTAGATCATTTATTGTTGTAACGGCATGTTGTGCTTTTGTAACTACTTCAGTAGCTTGGGAGTTTTGCTGTTGAGCACTCTGACTAGGTAGTGTGATAAATACTTTTGTTAGCAATAACTTGTGGGTTGTGACCTTTCTTTAGCGGTAACTGTGCTCCACATTTGTTAGGTCACTTGTCGGTTGCTTCTTAGGTGTAAGTTGGCAACATTTGTGTGTAGTTTACTACAATGTGACCATGTTGTGTTGCAGTCCACCTTCTGGTGTGGTCACTTGTGTGTTATAGCGGTTGTGTATTTAATTACAGAACATTAATTTGAGTTTTGTGTGTTTGGGATGTACTCACTCCACAGGTCTTTGGATTTAAAGTGGTGGGGGTATCCTCCCAGTTCGTCAGGTTCGATTGTGTTGCTGGTTTCCTACATCCTCACAGTAACTTGTGTATGTGGTTGATGACCACATGGAGCCCATTTTGTGTTGCGACAGTTTACTTTTGTTGGGTCGTGGTGTGTTGCTGTTAGTGTAAGGCAGCCACCTGGAGGATAAAGATGGCGCCGCAGATGGCCGCCTCGGGATTACGCTCCGTAGTGCTTTTTGTGTTTTTGTTAATTAACGCTGTTTCTGCCGTCCCTCTCTGGCCAACAAAATGGACGAACTGCTGCTCCTCAACAGAACTAACTCGGACTTCTGCAGATCTGCTGCCCTCTGTTTCACTGAATCCTGGCTCACTGAGTGCATCCCGGACAGCGCATTTCACCTATCGCGAAAGGGAGCTCACGGGAAAAACATGGGGAGGCTGACTCTTTTTCTATATAACCGAAGGTTGGTGCACAGATGTCACAGTGTTGAATAAATCATGCAGGCCTCACCTAGAGACATTATTTATAAACTGTAAACCTTTTTATTGACCACGGGAGTTTTCCTCTTTTGTTATGGTCGCTGTGTACATTCCACCTCAGGCCTGTGTTAGTGAGGCGTTAATACACCTGGCGGACCAGATAACTAATGTGGAGAAAAAACATCCAGACTCCCTGCTCATAGTTTACTTTACTAGTTGACTTTAACAAAGCAAACCTCAGTCATAAACTTCCAAAGTACAGACATATTAAGTGTCCCACCAGGGACACTAACACACTGGACCACTGCTACACAACATTAAAGGACACCTATCGCTCTGTTCCCCGTGCAGCCTTAGGACTCTGTGATCACTGTCTGGTTCATCTTCTCCTGACACACAGGCAAAAACTGAAATCTGCTAAACCTGTTGTAAAGACTGTGAAAAGATCAACCAACGAGTCAAAGCTGGAGTTACAGGCCTGCTTTGACTGCACTGACTGGAGTGTTTTTGAGGCTGCAGCCACTGACCTGGACGAACTAACTGAAACTGTGACATCTTTTATCAGTTTTTGTAAGGACATGTGTGTGCCGACTAAAACCTTACGCACATACAACAACCAAAAACCCTGGTTCACAGCGAAACTCAGGCAGCTTCGTCAGACCAAGGAGGAGGCCTTCAGAAGCGGGGACAGAGTCTTCTACAACCAGGCCAGGAACACAATGACTAAAGAGGTCAAAGCTGCAAAGAGGTGCTATGCTGAAAAGCTAAATAACAGCTTTGCAGCCAACGACCCTGCGTCAGTGCGGAGAAGCCTACGGACACTCAAACTACAAAAGACCATCCCCCAACACTGCTGGTACTCAATGACTGGCAGATGAGCTGAATAGTTTCTACTGTAGCCCAGCCCAGAGTCACACCTCTCCCCCACTCCAACACAATCTTCAGACAGTCACCTTCCCCCTCTGACCTCTCACCTGCACTCAAGATCTGTGAAGAGGACGTGAGCCACCTCTTCCAAAGGCAGAAGATCAGGAAGGCTCCTGGACCTGACGGTGTCTCACCATCGTGCCTGAAAATCTGTGCGGACCAGCTGGCCCCCATCTTCACTCAGATCTTCAACAAATCACTGAAACTGTGTGAAGTTCCCTCCTGCTTCAAACGCTCCACAGTCATCCTGGTCCCAAAAAATCCCTCCATCTCTGGACTAAATGACTACAGGCCCGTCGCCCTGACATCTGTAGTCATGAAGTCCTTTGAAAGACTGGTGTTGGCCCACCTGAAGGACATTACAGGCCCCCTGCTGGACCCCCTGCTGGACCCCCTGCAGTTTGCCTACAGGGCTAGCAGGTCAGTGGATGATGAAGTCAACTTGGGTCTGCATCACATCCTGCAACACCTCGTCTCTCCAGGGACACATGCTAGGATCCTGTTTGTGGACTTCAGCTCGGCGTTCAATACCATCATCCTGGACATCCTCAGCACCAAACTCACCCAGCTCACTGTGCCAGCCTCCAGCTGTCAGTGGATCACAGACTTCCTGACTGACAGGAGTCAGCAGGTGAGGCTGGGGAACATCACATCCAGCACCCGGACTAACAGCACTGGCGCCCCCCAGGGGTGTGTGTGCTCTCCCCACTGCTCTTCTCCCTCTACACCAATGACTGCACCTCAGGAGACCCATCTGTCAAACTCCTGAAGTTCGCTGACAACACAACGGTCATCGGCCTCATCCGGGACGGTGACGAGTCGTCCAACAGACAGGAGGTTGATCAGCTGGCTCTCTGGTGTGGTCAAAACAACCTGGAGCTTAACACGCTCAAAACTGTGGAGATGATCGAGGCCTTCAGGAGGAGCCCCCCACTCTGCCCCCTCTGTCTCTAATCAGCCACCTGTTTACTGGTTGCTAATTATTATTTATTCATCATTCTCTATGTCAGTGCTGGTCACACTGTTCATACCTCTATATTGTCATATTTTATATACTGTTTTCCAAACCCACCTACCTCAAGTACATAACACCTGCACATAATACTTATTCATTCCAGCATCCTTTGCACTATGCTCCATCACACTGTGTACATGTATTCATGTATGTGTACCTGTATATCACATCCACCTCCAATATGTACATAATAATGGTAATAATAATTTACTCCTGCATCCTTTGCACTCTGCTAATTGTCTCAGTCTTTCTTTATTGTTGTTGTTTATAGTGTGCATATATGTGTTGTCTATACTGTAGCCTGCGTTTGATTTTATTATTCTATTATTGTATCAGTATGTGCATGGTGAGCAATGTACAATCCAGAGTCAAATTCTTTGTTCAGAGTTGTTTTGGCAATGCTGCCGGAGCGTTGAAGTTGTAGTAATCAGTAGCGTCTGTTGGCGTCTGACTGGTTACTGGGACCAGTCAAGGATCTTTTGTTCCCCAAAACATAGATGCTCAGACTGTGTAAATGATCATGCAATTGTTTGCTCTGGGCCAGACGTTAGTGAGTCAGATCCTCTGGTCCAACTGATTTTGTTGTAGTACTTGTGTTTTTTCTCTTTTGTTAAATAAATTCTTCAAAGACAACGGTTTGTTGTAACTCAGTTATTTGCTCAACCTCTCACCAGGAATACAATTTCCATGACAACTATCAGTCAACTATAGGCAGGACTTGACGATTCTGATTCGAGTATGTAAATCCTTAGTCGGGGACAGCCCTAATGTATATACAGTATCTCACATTTTTGTAAATATTTGATTATATCTTTTCATGTGACAACACTGAAGAAATGATACTTTGCTACAATGTAAAGTAGTGAGTGTACAGCTTGTATAACAGTGTAAATTTCCTGTCCCCTCAAAATAACACATCACACAGCCATTAATGTCTAAACCGCTGGCGACAAAAGTGAGTACTACCTACCTCTCCAACCTTTTAACCAAAGCTGCAGCCGTCCCCTCTCTCCATGATAGTCATTCCTGGATGAGGCATGCAAAATGAAAATGCGCCTGTGTCAACATTTCCTGGCTTCTTGGAACGGCATTTCCTTCATCACTCATCCAGAAGACGTTCAACTGTACACTGATGCAGCTTCTTCTGTAGGATTCGGTGGTTACTACGGGGGGAGAAGGCTTGCTTCTACCCAGCCCTCAGAATTCAGATCTTTAGGCACAGAGTCCCGCTATCCTTCATCAGCACTCCATGAAATACCCCATCGGCATAGCCGCCACTCTTTGGGGGCATAAATGGTCGAGGATGTCCTTACTCATCCACACGGCAGTAGTAGAGATCCTAAACAAAGGTTGATCTCATTCTCTTATCTAGGGCTGACCCCAAATAGTCGAAGATTCGATGCTTCGATGGGCGGAGCCTGATTCGACTGTCAATCTCACAGTCGGAACATCGCAGCAGAAACAAGGATCATGCCATTTTGATATGGGGGTGCTCAACGTCTGATTTTACATAGAACTACCAGTTTTCTCCCAATAAGTTAATATACAGCCTATTAAAATATACATTTCAACGTTTAATGCTGTAAATAAACATGTAAAAACAGTAAAACTTTAAATACATTTTTTTGAAGTGCGTGAATAAATCCAAAATTGTAACCCTAACCCTGGGTCATCAGTGCGCATGTGTAAGCGTAGCGTGTATGTGTGCAGTGGCAGTGGAGGAACGCTTACTGAAGAGACTGACCCCCAGCTTCACCGTTGTTGTGCCAAGTTGTTCACACCCCGCGAGACCTTCGGATAATTTATCACCATTGATGCCCTCATAAAGAATATTTTATCATTTTTAAATAGCCGGCTACTAGAAATAGACCCCTCTCTGGGCATCATGTCTATCTGCAATTTTATCACCTATGTGCATTCCATCCAAAAAATCCAGTCCTCTAACCATCCAGACCTACTTAGCAGGTCCTTCTACCTCCCATTCCCTTGTCACAATGTTACCAGGAGGCAGAGTCGCAGTCTAACACACTTCTCTGCTCCTCCATTTCAGGAGTTACTTTGTGAAAATCCTATAGTGACGGTGTCTGCCCCCCGACCATTGAAATTTAAATCAAAGGTAAACAGAAGAGGAGCTGTACATAAAAACCTCAAGAAAATTAAAACCACAAGAGCAATAGTGCAAACGAATAGGAGAGTTAAATGTGGACTCTTAAACATCAGATCTCTCTCTTCTAAAGGTGTACTAGTAACTTGATTTATTTTGTCTTACTGAAACCTGGCTGGGTGATGGAGAATATGTTAGCCTAAATGAATCCACCCCTCCCAGTCATATTAATGCTCACATTCCTCGAGGCACAGGCCGAGGAGGTGGAGTTGCAGCTATCTTCGACTCTAGCCTACTAATCAGCTCTAAACCTAAACTATAACTCATTTGAAAGCCTTGTTCTTAGTCTTTCGCACCCAAGTTGGAAATCACTGCAACCAATTCTTTTCATTATAGTGTACCGAGCACCTGGTCCGTACTCTGAATTCTTATCTGAATATGCAGAGTTTTTGTCAACTTTAGTCCTTAAAACGGACAAAGTTATTATTGAAAGGGATTTTAATATTCATGTGGACGTTGAGAATGACAGCTTTAGTACTGCGTTTATCTCTGTTAGATTCTATTCTGCCCTCGCTATGATGTAGACACAGTGGCTACCTTGGCAGATAGACAGGTGAATAAACATCCAGGAGACAGCAGGCAGTTTCGGGATGTTTACTGTTAGAAACACTGTAAAACTGAAATACAGAAATAAAAAAATAAAGGTCACAATTTTTTCTGCATATGAAGCTTGCCAACGCAATAACTACGATTAGCACGACTTTTCCAGGACTGATAAAACTACAGCAAGCTTACTAGGACAAACAGAACAAAACAGTCCATACACAAGCCACTCTCTTAAAGAGGCAGCACAGATTCCATTGGCTTATCTCAGAGTGTTCATGAACCGACTCACTGTTTTAACCACACCCTCGACCTTGTTTTGGAGTATGGTATTGAAATTGAACATTTAGTGGTGTTCCCACAGAATCCCTCTTTGTCCGACCACTGTTTGATAACTTTTGAGTTTGTATTGCTGAACTACACGCCATTGGGCAAAAATTTCTATACAAGTCTGTCTGATAGTGCTGTAGCTAAATTTAAGGATGCGATTCCATCAGCTCTAAATTCATTATCAAGTCACAAAGTAACGGAGGACTCCTATGCTAATTTCAGTCCCTCCCAAATTGATCATCTTGTTGATAGTGCTGCAGGCTCGCTGCGAATGACACTCGACTCTGTAGCCCCTCTAAAAAAGAAAATAATAAAACAAAGACGGTTAGCTCCATGGTATAATACTGAAACTCGCAAATTAAAGCAAATATCGTGGAAACTTGAGAGGAATTGGCGTTCCATCAAAGTGGAAAATTCTCGTTTAATTTGGCAAGATAGAAACTTAGATTAAAACTTATAGGAAGGCCCTCCGTAATGCCAGAGCAGCGCACTACTCGTCTAAACTCAGGAACCATAGAAACAGCTGTAGAACCAGATATATGTTTAGACTGCTTTGCTTCCCTCAATCTTTATCAACTAACTTCAATAATTTCTTCATCTAAACCATCAACCTGCCTCTTAGACCCCATCCCAACTAGGTTGCTTAAAGAAGTTTTACCCTTAGTCAGCACTTCTATACTAGATATGATCAATCTATCTTTATCAACAGGCTATGTACCACAGTACTTTAAAGTAGCTGTAATTAAACCTCTTCTAAAAAAGCCCAAACTTGATCCAGATGTTTTAGCCAACTATAGACCTATATCTAACCTTCCATTTCTCTCTAAGGTCCTGGAGATAGCATTTGCTAAACAGCTGTGTGACTTTCTACAGAGCAATAGTGTATTTGAGGATTTTCAGTCAGGATTTAAAGTTCATCATAGCACAGAGACAGCATTGGTGAAAATAACTAACAACCTCCTTATTGCATCAGACAAAGGACTTGTCTCTGTACTGGTTTTATTAGATCTTAGTGCTGCATTTGATACCATTGACCATCTTCACTTTATATAAGCTTCCTTTAGGCAATATTATCAGGAAATATTCCATAAACTTTCATTGTTATGCAGATGATACTCCGTTATATCTATCAATCAAGCCAGATGAAACTCATCAGTTAGCTAAACTTGAAATGTGCCTTCAGGATGTTAAAACCTGGATGACGTGTAATTTTCTAATGTTAAACTCAGATAAAACTGAAGTTATTGTTCTGGGGCCCAAGCACCTCCGTGACGCGTTATCTAAAGATATAGTTTCCCTTGATGGCATCGCCCTGGCCTCCAGCACCACTGTGAGGAATCTTGGAGTTATCTTTGATCGGGGCATGTCGTTTAAGTCTCACATTAAGCAAATTTCAAGGACCGCCTTTTTCACCTACGTAATATTGCAAAAATCATGAACATCCTGTCTAAAAATGATGCAGAAAAACTAGTCCATGCATTTGTTACTTCTAGGCTGGATTACTGCAATTCCTTATCAGGCTGCTTGAAAAAGTCCATTAAGACTCTTCAGCTGATCCAGAATGCTGCAGCACGTGTTCTGACAGGAACCAGGAAAAGAGATCATATTTCTCCTGTCTTAGCTTCTCTGCATTGGCTTCCAGTAAAATCCAAAATAGAATTTAAAGTCATTCTTCTTACCTACAAAGCTGTTAATGGTCAGGCACCATCTTATCTTAAAGAGCTCATAGTACCTTACTACCCCACCAGAGCACTGCACTCCCAGAATGCAGGGTTACTTGTGGTTCCTAGAGTCTCCAAAAGTAGACTAGGAGCCAGAGCGTTCAGCTATCAAGCTCCTCTCCTGTGGAACCAACCAACCTAAATTTAAAAGTAGGCTTAAGACTTTCCTCTTTGATAAAGGTTATAGTTAGGGCTGGCTCAGGTGAGTCCTGAACCATCCCGTAGTTATGCTGCTATAGGCCTAGACTGCCGGGGGATTTCCTATGATGCACTGAGCTCCTCTCTCTTCTACTTTCTCTCCCTCTGTATGCAACCTCATCCCATTATTGCATGTTACTAACACAACTTCTCCCCTTTCTGGTAGTCTTGTGCTTTCTCGTCCCTCTCCTCTCTCCTCCTATCACTTCCTGCAGGTATTTCTGGCTCTGGAGCTGTGGATTCTGGATCTGTTGCTGCGGGTCACCTGCTGCCCCCGTGTTCCTGCTTGACACCCTCTGCTACATCAACTATTGTTACTAGTCCTATTTAGGGCCCGAGCACGACCGTGCGAGGTCCCTATTGAATTTGTAAAGATTATTAGGGCCCGAGCACGAACTGTGCGAGGTCCCTATTGAATTTGCCAAGATTATATATATATATATATATTTTTTTTTTTTTTGCAAAGTAAGCTCCATTTTGGGGACCTGAGCATACTCGAAAACTCACCAAACTTTGCACACATGTCAGAACTGGTGAAAAATTTCGCATTTTATGGGTTTCGCGCATGGGCGTGGCAAAATGACTCGCTAGCGCCACCTAGAAAATTAGAAAAAATTAGCCCCTCGTTCACGTTCAACCTACATGCACGAAATTTTCTGGGGACATGTATCATATCAAGACGCACAAAAAAGCCTCAAGAACCCATACCCTAAACTCAACAGGAAGTCGGTCATTTTTGGATTATTTACACACTTCGTACTTTAACGAACTCCTCCTAGGGATTTAGTCGGATCGACGTCAAATTTCTGCTGTGCCTTCTAAAGGCATTGACGATGAAAAGTTCTGCTATTGGCGAGTTTTCTTCAATGGGCGTGTCTGTGGCGTCGATGATTCGCCATGAGACAGGAAGTTGTTGTAACTTCAGTGTACATGCTCACATCTGAACCAAACTTTACGTGCTTGATAACTCTCCCACCCCACAGACATCTACACACCAATACCGATTTATATTTATAGCGGCAAGTGCTATGTCGCTCCACATAGGGGACACAGGAAGTGACATATAGCACCTTCATGCGGCGTCGGAACCACGTAGCAAATTCACAGCCGCACCGGCAGAGCTCCAGAATGTGCAACTCGGCCGGCTCACACCCGGACGCGCTACAAGTGCGAGGGCCCGCCCAACGCTGCTTGCAGCTTTAATTTATTTTCTTTCTCTTTTATTTCTTCCTGTCCTTTTTAAATTTCTGTATGCATTTCTGCCTCTTCCTTCTCTTTTCACGTAGACGCTCCGACAGACAGTGCTTTCAGTTTGCTGCATGCATGGACACAGAACTGCGGTATAGGGAGAAGCACACGGTCAGCTGGCTGCAGCTAAATCTGGAGTGCACTCGTATTCAATTCTGTATGGTAAATTCAGTTTTAACGGAACAGAGCGAGCTGACAGTCAGAGTTAGATACTTTTTCTGTCCGTTTCTCTCTTTACAAAGACGCATGTTGTAGTCAGAGACTTCTTTGAAGAGGGCAATGAAGTCTCAGTAGTACACGATGCGAGCACGACATACAACACAATTTATCAAATTACACAACGGATATATAGTATGAAAATAAGATTGATTGGATTATACTCACAGGAAGTATAAAACCTGTTACATGCGTCTATTAAAAGTAAAGTAAAACAAAAATGTCAGGGAAATTACTTTACTTAGATTTAAGTACTGCAGTTGTACATTTGAAATACCTTCCTACCTTTCTGATAGGAAGCCTTCTTGAGGTGGTATTAAACATATCTTCTTATATTCTGATTTGAGTTGTGGACAACTATGACCACATGAATTAAAAAAATTAAACATTTCACTGCCCAAGTCAGCTATAACACAAGTCTTGTTCATTAGACTACATGCTGTACAGTATTTGTGGACAGATTTTGTCCCAGGATTTATTATGCATTTCTTCTTCTTTGTTGCATGATTTAGAATAATAAGGTGAGAAATGGGTCTGTTCTGAGTTCATCCTGCACTGCAGCAGCTAATAAAGTCCATTTAATCCCAAAAACGCTTTTCTTTTAGGCAGGCTGGAGCAGAAAACAACTCACCTTTCTCAAGTTGTACAGTAATGTCACATGTGTATGAAGGTGGATCAAACAAGCTAATCTTAAATGTCAAAGTAGAGAGGAGCCTAGTAGGCCTATTTATTTCCATTCATTACACACTATGAATAAGCTATGCAGACAGTTGTAAAGAAAGAACATCTTTTTCTTCTGTTCTCTACTTGTTATAGTTACACAGTATTAGGGGTGTGGGCTGTATTAAAAGTATCCACTGTTCTCCCATGCTCTAACACACAGTAACGATGAAATGTGTGCTGTTCTCACATTCTTCCTCTGTATGTACACATAAACAACAAGGCAGGGAAATATAAAAGGAATTTATTTTATTGTTTGGGTACATTATTGTTCAGTGTACATGCTCACATCAGCACCAAACTTTACGTGCTTGATAACTCTCCCACCCCGCAGACATCTACACACCAATACCGATTTATATTCATAGCGGCAAGTGCTATGTAGCTCCACATAGGGGACACAGGAAGTGACATATAGCACCTTCATGCGGCGTCGGAACCGCGTAGCAAATTAATAGCCGCACCGGCAGAGCTCCAGAATGTGCAACTCGGCCGGCTCACACCCCGGACGCGCTACAAGTGCGAGGGCCCGCCCAACGCTGCTTGCAGCTTTAATATTTCTTTGTTCCTCTCTCTGTGCTGGAGTTCTTTAAGAACTTGGTGGCTTGATCCAGATTATTATTAAATTGGTTGAATTTGAATAAGAGTGCGTTTATTGATATAGTGTATCAAGCTTATTACTTTAAATACACAAATCTGATATTAATATTTTACTCATGGATAGGGATGTTAGGCTACTGTATGAACGAGCACTTTAGAGATGATGATAATAATTATATATACATAAGCCTTTATATGGCTGGTCTAGTTGTATACTCAGGAAAGATTTTGAAAATGGAGGGATTTCGTAGTGGTGATTGCATATAGACAACATATTTCTGTGGTTTTTACATGGTTTGAATTTGGTTATGGGCCCAGGGGGGTGTATATAATGATGATAGAGAGTGATCAAGAGGTGAATTTGTGCATTATACTTTGTCAGTTAAAGCAAGCCAAGCAGCCTTCCGTGTTTGAGAACGATAACCAGCCTAGTTCAAATGAACGAAATGACTCAAAAAAAGATTAGTTAATTGTAATGAACGAGATTTGAAGATTCAAGTCTGTCAAAAGAGTTGAACTTGCCATCACTACTCGCCTCAGAGTCCTGGAGGCGTACAGGTCCACTCTGAGTCTCCTCGGTCTTCATATATCCTCCCAGACTGGCTTGTCAGACGGCAAGGGCCAGGATGGTGGTTGGTGTGGGACCGATTCTGGGTGGGGCCCGGTCTAGGCCTAAAATTCCAGGGCCAATTTTTTTTTTGAGCCTTGACTTTATCATATTGGACTTATGATCTGTAGACAACTGCTGACACTTTTCAAAAGCAGCTTAAGGCCCATTTCTTTAGATTTGACTTTTTGAGTGCTATATAAATAAACTTATTAATATCCTAAATCTGCTAGATCTAGAAGTAATCCAATTCCACTTTACTAAGCCTTTAGGGGCAACCATAATTTGTTCTTGCCAGTCACATACCCCATTATTTAAATAATGGGTTTATATGAGAATTATTATACTAATTATGATGGGGGAATTGTGCTTAACAGGCATGAACAACATCACAGCATTGAGGGCGTGTAGATAGAAGGGATATGTATGCCACTTCATAACATTACCACCTGGCTGCCATGACTTGTGGAGAAAGCAGCATCACTGTCATCAGAGAGCCGATCAGTAGCCCTGCAATTACTGTTGAGGTCAGAGGTCTGCTTCATCTCTGCAAATGAAGGGGGGATTAATTCACCGGTACTCTCTGATGGATAGCATCTCAAAGAAGAGACAGCAACCACTTGACCCTGGCTGACAAAAATACGTGTCAACACTCTGCTCTCTGTCCTCAGCTCCTCCTCTTCCTTTGCATCTCCATCTCCTTCTACCCCCATTCCTTTTACATCACTCTTTGTCTACCGCGCTCTGTCATCTCCACTTGTACATCTCTACCCCCTTCCAACTTTCCTGCTATTCTGTCTTCCTCCACCTCCATTTCCTGTCGTTTTCCTACTCATGTCTCAGAAGCTGAGCCTCTGTCTGATGCTGACAGCTAACAAGTAATTACTGGTAATCATCTAAATGGACAGTAAGTACTTCAAGGAGGGAGAGGAGTTCATCTTTACAATATTTTGAGTTAGAGTCTTGCCCCTGACTTGCTTTTGTAAGTCCCTAACCCAGCAGCACTTCACACACCTACTGACTTTCAGGAACATTTCTGTAACGGTTTTGGTTTTGGTTATTTAAATTTTTAGTTTTAATTTACTCACTTACCTTGATTATGTTTTAATTTGTCAGTTTTTCTGTGCTTCCTAGTTTTTTTTAAGTTGTCTGATGCTGGTGTCTTTGTCTTGTCTTAGTCTGGTGTCTAATCACCCTGCACTCTCTGTGTATATCTAGTCTGTGTTACCTCCAGTGTTGGGAAAGTACTTAATGGAATCCATACATCTATGAATTGTAATGCTTTACACTACTTTTGCGTTACTTTTGAGTTACTTTCACTGCTATTTTAATGGGCACATTATTCAGATAGTATGTATGTGTGTAGGTGGGTTCTAGTGATGTGCAGATTGCAGTTATATCGGATTGGGTGGGTCTTTGTCAAAAAAAGAACTTTCTGATTAATAGCCGGAGGGTTGAGATGGGTGAATAAGGATGAATCATCTCCCCATTAAGAATGTGTGCATCTATGCACAAGGTACAGCAGCATAACTTCAATGATTATTTAAATCTCTTGACGCTCCACATGATCAATCAGGATGCACTGATATCTGCCTCTCTAATTATAAAACATATATAGGGCCAGATTTACTAAAGGTTTGTGTGAGTAAAAACGTGTGCAAACTTGATATCACCAGCAAATTAACACATAAGCTGATCTACTAACAGTTTGCATGTAGAATGACGTCTTTCAAAAGTACAAGATAGCGCCTGTTATTCATTTAGTACTTTTGCCTTAATGAATATGCAATTTGGGGCATTTCAATTTTGTTGTGCAAAGTAATGTAAGGGTAACATGCAAATACATTTATTTACTACACGCAATGTGATCTAACAAGCCTAAATGCATTTTCATGTGAGTGCAACAGCATCTGTATTTAATACGTTTGAAAGAAGGTGCAAACCACCAAGTGTTGCACAGAGGTGGGTGCTGTTATTGTTGCGACAAGGAGACACAGCCATAATGAAAGAAAACAGAGAAATTAAAAATATTAGATAATATTATTCTATATCCAATATTTAGAAATACAATTATTTTATTTATACGATGAACTATATGAATTGAATTGGGTTATTTTGTATTTTCCTTTAGTTTTGGCAAAACTGTTGTACTAACATTCATGCAAATAAAGCAAATTTCGTTTCGACCTGACTTCTTTTCTCTGTGAGATGGAAGAATTTAGAACGTTGTGTAGTGCTGCAGAGAACCCCGAGATGCAGTGGATGAATCACGTGTAAAATTCATCCAGCCAGAGAGAACGATCAACAAGTGTTCACAGCGCGCCGGTCAAAATAGCGACACAACCCATTGTAGATATCAAAGGTAAGGAGAGGGCGTTGGGGCATACAGGGCCAGGGCCAGGAGATCGCGGAGCAACCAGGCACAAGGGGGGACAGTTGGTGATTGTTCCCTCTGGCTGGATGAAGCACGATCTGCTGGCATTTCCTTGTGTCTGGGTCATTCCAGCATACTGTATCTGTTTCTGCTGAGGTTTCCCAAAGCAGTTTTTGGTGTGCTGTCCCAAGTACTTACTGCAATCCTAGGCATGATGGGCAGGTACATAAGATTTCCACATTCTCGGGACGCACTGAATGAAACAAACCAGTTTTTACACTGTGGCTGCTTTTCCTCCCGACTCTCCATGGCGGAAACCATTAACACGCGCAAAACCCTCATTTAAATACTGCCACCTCCGCTGTGTTTGCTCCTGTTGTCATCTACGCAATAAAAAGTAAGTCCTCCATAACAGGTAGTACAATTGCACGTGCAATATTTTAGAATGCACACGCAATGTACTACTCTTTATTTGGGATGTTAGTAAATCAGGCCCATAGAGTTCTATTTTTGGGGCGGCATTAGCTCAGTCTGTTAGGACTTGGCTTGGACACTGGAAGGTGTCCCCTGAGTAAGGCCCTGAACCCCAAACTGTTCCCTGGGTCGTACAATGGCAGCCCACTGCTCCTGAATATGATGGGTTAAATACAGAAAACTAATGTCACCTTTCCTTTTGGTATGTGTCATCAACCTCATCACCTCTGAATTACGCTCCATAGTGCTTTTTGTGTTTTTGGTTATTAACTCTGTTTTCTACCCCTCTCTGGTAACGTTTACCAGAGAAGAGAACATCGGACTTTCAACTGCGCAAAGCATACTGTTCATTCTTCTCTGTAGAAAGGGGGACCCCTGCTCCTGTTGCGGACCAGAAGTTTGGCAGTTCGATCCCCAGCTGGGACAAAGATGGTTTGTGAAGCAGGTGCAGAAGATCGTGGAGGAGTAGAGGTGAGAAGGTGTCGGTAAGGACGAGTAAATGCTGAGAAGGTAAGGTTAAAAGGAGTGCTGAGAAGGTATGAATGAGGTAAGGACGAGTAAATGCTGAGAATGTATGACCCCCAACAGGAAGTCGACCATTTTTAATTTTACTATCCATTTTTGGATGATTTACACACTTCGTACTTTCACGAACTCCTCCTAGGGATTTAGTCGGATCAACGTCAAATTTCTGCTGTGCCTTCTAAAGGCATTGACGATGAAAAGTTGTGCTATTTGCGAGTTTTCGTCAATGGCCGTGCCTGTGGCGTCGATGATTCGCCATGATACAGGAAGTTGTTGTAGGCCATCGGACAAGTGGTGTCAGAAGTGTGGGCTTGGAAGAGCAGAGACAAGGCTAGGATGACAAGAGGTGGAAAAAAGAAAATTTTAGATGAAATGGGAGATGATGAAGCAGGTGCTGCAGCGGACACAGGGCTTAAAAAAGGAGGCAGCCCTGAGGATAAACTGGATGAACTTGCAGGTCTGGTCAAATCATTAATACAGTCTCAAGCAGCGAGAGATCAGCAAATAGAGAATGAGTCCGCTCAACAAGAACAAAGATGGAGAAGTATGCAACACCAGTTTCGGCAGATCCAACTCCAGGTGAATGAAATGAGAGATGAGCAACAGCAGGACCAAGACAACTTTGGAATGGATAATGACAGACAAAGTGACAGGGGTGAACCTGACGAGGGGCCTAGTATGGTGAGTCAGCAAGCAGGGGTTTTTCCCAGGCGGGAACCATTAACACACAGAGATCCCAAATTGCTCCTGCTGACTTCAGAGGATGACATTGACTACTTTCTGACTACGTTTGAGAGGATGGCTCAAGTTTGCCGTTGGCCCAGAAAGGAATGGGCTGTTCGACTGGTTCCTCTGCTCACAGGTAAAGCATGTAGTGCTTATGTGTTCATGGACATTGCTGATTCTGAAGTGTATGACTAGGTTAAAGATGCTATTCTTGTCAAGTATGAGATAACTGCTGACACCTATCGTAGAAGGTTTCGATCCCTGGACATTCATTAGAATGAGACTCCAAGAGAACTATATGTCCGCCTTAAAGACTTGTTTCACAAGTGGGTGAAACCAGAGAAATCCACTGTGAAGGACATTTCTGAACTGATGACCCTGGAGCAGTTTGGAGGATGGTGAATCCGGATTTGGAAGTGTGGATACGGGAACGATTTCCTAAGTCTGCAGAGGAGGCCGCAAGCCTAGCAGAAGTCTTCATGTCTGCCAGAACGGGGACCAGAAGAACCACCTTTGGTCGGGACAGTTTCTTGACCAGTCGAAGTAAGTCTGATGGGGGTGGTATAGCTCAGAGTAGAAATCAGCCTAGCACTAGACAATTTACTACTAGTAAATTCAACCCTACCAAAAAGTCATATTCTGGTACAAAGTCAGATGTGATGTGTTATCAGTGTAATCAGATTGGTCACACCCAGTATACCTGCCCAGCCACTACTCAGAGTAAGCCCTCCCTTTTGTGTTCAGTTCCCAGACCCACTTTCTCAGCCTCGGTGCATGAGCCAGTACGAACAGCACCTGTGCTAGTAAATGGTCAGCGTGATGTAGCTCTCTTGGACACAGGAAGCTTTCAGTCTGTGGTTCTGTCTAGCTTAGTGCCAAGGGAGTTATGGAGTGATGCTAGGGCCAAGATGAGCTGTGTGCATGGTGATGAGAAAGATTATCCCATGGCTGAGATTTATTTGACTGTAGGTGGCCAGACATTTCTCTTACCAGTGGCCTTGGCACCCAAACTACCCTATGCTGTCATTCTTGGTCTAGATGTTCCCACACTGCTAGATTTAGTACACAACGGAGAAGCTAAAAATCTGAACTTTGCAAATGATCTACAGGAGGCTGAGTCACCAGAAGTCGACTCATTAGGTCAGGCAAGTGACCGGCAGGCAAACCTAGGGCCTTTACTTCCAGTTTGTAATTTGGTGACTACCAGAGCTCAGAAGGCCAGGACCCCCTTAAAGAGCTGCCATTTTTTGATGTGGAATTGGAGGTAGGCTCAGTTAAACCAACAAAGTCCAGAGCTCAGAGGAGAAGGGATAAGTTTTTGGGTTCAGCCAGGCCAGAAGTTGAACAGCACATGAAGCCCACTCAGTTTCTGGAGTTTGATGTGCCCTCCGATATATCAGCACTGCAGCAGACTGACCCGACCTTAAAGCCCTGGTTTGATAAAGTCTCAGAGGTTGAAGGGAAGAAGCAGGGAAGAACAGATGTTCTTGCAGAAGCAACCTATGCTGTGAGAGATGGTATTCTTTATCAGTGCAAAGGCAAGACTGAGGCCATTGCTTTGCCACAGGCTTTTAGGCAGAAAGTCATGGAACTTGGTCATTCAATCCCCTGGGCAGGCCACTTAGCGTTTCAAAAGTCTCTAAATAGAATCGCTAGGCGATTTGTGTGGCCAGGCATGTACGCTCAAGTACAGCAGTTTTGTGCATCATGTCAGACATGTCAGTTGACCTCAAACAAAGGAGTGGCTCGTGCCCAGCTTCAGCCATTGCCTATAATAGACACACCATTTGAAAGAATAGGTATGGATATAGTGGGCCCTCTTGAGAGAAGTTCCTCTGGTAATCGTTACATTTTGGTAATTTGTGACTATGCCACGCGCTATCCAGAAGCTTTTCCCCTCAGATCAATTAAAGCCGGACATGTTGCCAATTGTCTACTGCAGTTATTTTCTAGAGTAGGCATAGCCAAAGAAGTACTAACAGACTGTGGGACTAATTTCTTGTCAAAACTACTGCGGGAGGTGTATCAGTTGTTTGTTTGGGATTAAAGGCATTAAAACCACCCCATACCACCCCCAGTCAGATGGACTTGTGGAACGATTCAACCAAACACTCAAGAACATGCTACGGAAGTTTATCTCAGAGACAGGTGCAGATTGGGACCAGTGGCTTCCATATTTACTGATTGCCTACCGTGAGGTGCCACAGGCTTCAACTAGCTTCTCACCATTCGAACTATTGTATGGTCGCCAAGTGAGGGGGCCGCTGGATCTGCTGAAAGAACTCTGGGAGAATCCAGCCGCAACTGGAGAGAATGTGGCTGCGTATGTGGTGAAAATGAGAGAGAGACTTGAACAAATGACTGTACTGGCACAGGAGAACATGAGGACTGCACAAAACAATCAGAAGACCTGGTATGATAAAAAGGCCAGGGAAAGCGTCTTTCAACCAGGACAGCAAGTGTTGTTGTTGCTCCCTACTAGTGACAGTAAGCTGCTGGCCAAGTGGCAGGGGCCGTACCAAGTCACAAAACGTCTGGGTAAGGTAACCTATGAACTGCACATGCCTGACGGAAAGAAGAAACATCAAACCTTTCATGTGAATCTGTTAAAAGAATTCCTGGTTCCACCACAGCAGCCAGTCCCGCAGCCTGTTCGTGTGGTTGAGGATGAAGAAGAGAGAGAGCAGTTCTTTCCCCCGAACACAGAGCCGGGTTCAGTGGTGCTCTCCTATCTCCAGCATTCCCAGCAGGAAGATATAAGACCTCTCCTTGATCCAAAGTTGTTTCAAGAAAAACCTGGTTTCACAACGCTGGTACAGCACAAAGTACACCTGAGAGAGAATGCTCCCCCTCGCAGGAAGTTCTACAGAATTCCTGAACGTTTGGTGCCACAGCTCAAAAAGGAGATTGAGCTGATGTTGGAGCTAGGAATTATTGAAACATCAACAAGTGAATGGTGTAGGTTCTGTATTGGGTCAGGTATCTTAATGCCATCTCTAAGTTTGACCCCTACCCAATGCCCCGCATTGATGAGCTTTTAGAAGGAGTGGGGAGAGGCAAATTTATCACCACTCTCGACTTAAGCTAAGGTTACTGGCAGCTGGCCCTAGCACCAGAGGCGAAGGAACTGACAGCCTTCAAAACACCTTTTTGAGTGTTTCAGTTCAAGGTGATGCCTTTTGGTCTCCAGGGGGCACCAGCGACATTCCAGCGACTCATGGACCAGGTGCTGAAGGATGTGTCAGTTTGCCGCAGCATACCTGGACGATGTGGTGATCTTTAGCCAGACCTGGGAGGAGCATGTGGCTCACCTGCAGCATGTACTCTGGCTAATCAAATCGGCTGGCCTCACCATCAATCCACACAAGTGTATGCTGGCACAGAGGCAGGTGGAGTACTTGGGCAATGTGGTGGGACATGGAGTGGTCAAGCCTCAGATGGGGAAAGTAGAGGCAATCCACGCATATCCTGTGCCCACAACTAAGAGGAAAGTGCGTGCTTTTGTGGGACTGGTGGGGTGGTACAGTAAATTTATTCTCCATTTTGCTGACAGAGCAGCAGCTCTTACTGACCTGACAAAGGCCTCTGCACCAAATAAGGTCAAATGGACTGAGGACTGTAACAGGGCCTTTAATGATCACAAGTGACTCTGTTCTGCACAGTCCTGATTTCACACAGCCATTCACGCTGCAGACAGATGCCTCTGGAGTGGGCGTAGGGGCAGTGCTTCTGCAGGACGTGGATGGAGAGACGCATCCAGTGGTTTTCCTCGCCAGGCAACACCCAGACTCGGCCAGCGAAACAGGCCTTGATAACGCGGGGCCTGACTGTTAAACTGACAAAGGGACACGAACCAGCCATTGGCATTTCCCTGAACAGCCTATCAAAACTGGCCCCCCACACATGTTTCCGTGGCAACTGACCTTATTCTTTGTTTTATTACCACATCACCTAGGTGTGACACAATCCAGGACAGCCGAACTTTCAATTTAAAAGGGACTGCAGTCTCCAAAGACTCAAAGCATTTAATTAAGTTTAATTAAATCTTTAGTTACCTGATTACGTTTGCCTCTATTTGAGTAGTTATGTTAACTGTTGTTGCTATCTGTTGTTGATATTAGTGCTGAAAAGAAGTTACTTGTGCAGTGTTTTTATTTTCAGCAAGACACTCCTTTATCTAATGTAATCAATGCTTGTTTACTTTCCTACAAAATTCCTTTAGAAATGATGACAAAGTTATGTTTTACTATACTCTTAATCGCCAGCTGGAATTTAAGGATGAATCAATATTCCCAGTTCCTAAGGAGAGACGATCTTTGATTTAATCCAAGCTTTCCTCATGTAACCTGAGCTCCCCCAAGTGGACGAAATAAGTATTACATGCCCTCGTTGGAAATGCCGTTAAATGTATAAATATCCTGACCAATAATGTGACAATTGTTTCCTGTTACCAAATGCCTAGAACAGTACAGGTTCGATTGTGGAAACTATTTGATTATAATATGCGCAAATAGATTTCTTTTTAGACATTAAGTTTAGAAAAGCAGTCCCTTGGGAAACCTGAGACGCCCCCTGGGGAACCACGCCCCAGGCAACAAAAGAGCGACACGCGACCTTGCGGCTCTCTTCTCTTCGCTGTTGGTTCTCTTCCACTCTGCTCGGCCCTCTGGACGCTTAGGCACGCGCGTGGCGTGCCTCGCCAGGCAACACCCAGACTCGGCCAGCGAAACAGGCCTTTTGTTCGCCTGAAGCTACACACATGAAGTGCCGAGACATCGATCTGCCCTTCAGTTTGTTTTTATTTTCTTTATTTCTTTTGTTTGTTAAAGTTATCAGTCCGTTAAGCTACACTGGACTAATTCAGGAACGACCAAGTTCCATTTTAAGCCTTTTTTCGTCGAGCCAACTTCACCGAGGTCAGACCAAGCCACGTGGTCTCGCCAGCTACAACGAAGGAAACCTGAAAACAGCCGAATTGCCAGACGGAGGAGGCTTTTTCAATCAGACACGGAGAACCCCGGAGAATCCCTAGCAAAAAGCCAGGATCGGGCGTGGGACCCGTGCAACAGGCCAAAAGCAGGCTGTCGACAAGCAGTAAGACTTAACACACGTTCTGTGATCAGATGTCCATTTTAACTCCTAAATTATAGCATTAGTTTACTTTCATTAGCTCTTCTATGCCGTGTGAGTCAAATGCTTCCCACAATCGAACCTCCAGGCTCATTGTTCAGCAAATGTTTGTTACCTGTATCCAACCATCTTTTTATCACCTTAGTTAGAGAATAAATTCACTGTAATATAATCAAGAGCTGTGTGTGTTGCCTATTTCTAGTTCCTGCCAAGAGAATTGACCCTTTAGATATGAGACTGACTGACTGATTTAAGATAATTGAGCGATTATTAACTAACTGATCACTATTAATAATTGTATAATTATTCAAAACTACCTAGAGGTCCGGAGACTCTAGGATTATAACAACTCCGGTGGTGCCCTGAAACGAGGAATAAATTTTGATTTTATGAATCTTAAAAATTCATAATTGGGTATCAATTCTCATAAATTTATTAAATTGCATGACTAAAATTTAGGTCTGCTACAACCGTCAGCAGCCAGATGGGTGATGGCAGAGGGGGCATCTGGGGCGGTGGTGGAAACGGCCCCCTCACCGAGCACAAGGCCAGGAACTGCTCGCACGCGCCGAGGTACTGGATCGCTCTCCGCATCCCACAGGATGTTGTACAGCCGAGAAGCACTGTTGCCCAGAGTGCGAGACCTCAGCTGTGCAACCACCCCTCTGGTCACAGGACAGCCTGCAGAAACACGAGGCAGGCATCAGATATTATAATAATTATTATTATTATTATTATTAAGTCTAATGTATTTAATGAAACATATGGAAGCCTGTGTTTAATACACTTCCTTACTTGTACGTGAGTACAGCTGGAAACCGGCAGCTGTAGGTGGGGGACAGCTGCCTTATGATGCCCTGGGACCACCCTCCGACCTTCTTCTTACACCGACGGCACTCCAGGTACTCAGTGGCCATGAAATACCAGCCGTCGATGTCCAGGACCCTCCGGATGGTCCTGTACAATCCTGCCTTTGTCATGGACCCGGTGCACAAAGGCTGGGGGGGCTCGTCGACAAAGGCTGCAAACCTGTAAAAAATAAATGACAACATCTTTAATGTGACGACATGACAAACACTAAAATGTCTTCAGAAAGGTCCTCCAGGTCAATCAGTTTTAAAATAAAACACGTACTGTGAAGCACTCTTGGCTCTCTGGCTTGCGGCCAAGACAGAGGCAGTGCTGCTGCTGCTGCTGCTCCTACTGGCCATGGCTGGGGCCGTGGTAGCTCTGGTGGTGGCAGCTGTGGTGGCGGTGGTGGTGGATGCAGCAGCAGCTCTCTGTCTGTCCCTGCTCCTAATGTAGCGGACGGCGTTCTCCGTCTGCGTGCCGTGAGCTGGCGCCTTCCTCCGGAGGTAGTTGACAAATCTATGTAAATCAGACAGTTTGTCATTTCATTGTTATTATCGACGGTCAGTGCTGCAGCTAAATTATAATCCACATTTTACTCCAACATACCGGATATTTTTGGAGTCCTCAGACTCGTACAGGCTCTGCAGGGTCTCAAGTCCCCGCGCCTCCTCAAATGCACGGTGGAACCTGACTGCCTCCACAAAGTCAGGATACGCTGAGGAGTAGTGGGTGAAGGCATCCTGTAAGTTCACACACAGGTTAAACCTGGAATCACTCTTTTCTATGAATAGGTGTATTTAGTTCATGTTCTTCTTCTGTAACAGGGTTTGAGTCAGATTGAAGGGCCCTACCTTGTTGGCCATCAGTGGGGACTGAGACCCCGCCCTCTCTCGCTCCTTCTGGTGGGAGGCAACCAGGTTGACGCTGTAACCCACGTCGTTCTCCAGGAGCCAGTGGAAGGTCTTGCCCTGGTACCGGCCAAACTGGACCTTCCACCGGCTCAGGACGAGGGTCCCATTAGGGGCCCTCCTGAATGTGGGGTTTTCCATCTAGACAGAGGAAATGAGCAGCAGCAGAGTGCTTCAGCATTCAGACCTTCTGTCTGTGAAAGCAGGCTGATCTGTGATCTAACAAATGTAAATGCTCTGTACTTGTATAGCACCTTTCTAGTCTTTTCAACCACTTAAAGCGCTTTTACACTACATCTGCCTTCACCATTCACTCACATTCATACACTGAGCCTAAGTGCTCAAACAGAAACTAACATTCACACACACACCTGATGCATCAGATGTTTGAGTCATGAACATCAAACGTTTCAACGATGTTCTGAAGCCTCTTTCTATTTAAAATGAACAGTAAATATTTTCACACATATTTTCCAGCTTGTGGCTGATACCAATAAAACCCCAGCAGCTGTCTTCAGCTCTGCTGGGCTGGCGGTTACATATTGATGATCGACACTGATCAATAATGTGGACGCAGATAACAGAAGGTCGGATGAACATGATCATTATTCTGTGTCAGTAGTAAAAACGGAGTCAGACTCTGCGTATATGTACATTCCTGGCCAATAAGAGAGATTCTGATGAACTTACAGCAGGCAGCATCACGCGGCTCACCTATTAAATAAATAATAAAGGCCCGCGCACTGACAGCAGCTGGAACGTTATTAGCTAACAGCACAGAGGGTTAAAGTTAAACAGTAACTTAAGGACTTAAGGTGGCTGAAGTTTTACCTATCAAATAAATAAAGGCTCGCGCACAGATGTAACTTTAATTAGCGTTACTTTATTAGCCGTCACATTAGCGTTAAATAAACACTTTAAACAGCATGAACGTTAGCTGGCTTACTCAAATAGATGATAAATAGTTTATATAATACATTCTTTGCAGTAAAATTAAAGTTTGACGTTATAAGAACTTTATAAAGCTCCGGCTGGAACGTCATCTGTAACGTTAGCTGCAACATCGGCCAGTCAGCGGTGTCACAAAACACCGTAAACACACGTCAGTTAGCTCGGCGTGACTAATGTCACACAGAAATATGAGTTTTAACATGTTTTCCACAAATACTTATAATAATATGTGCAAGTTTTACACACTGCTATCGTCTCTCTGTCGGTCGCTCCTCTGTCAGACTCCTCTCGTTCAGCTCTGCCACTGATGCAGCAGGAGGCGGGACATTGAGAATTTGGAACAAATCCGTATCTCTCATTGGATGCGCAAAAGTTTGATACTATGAAATTGGAACAATTGGAACAAACAGAGCCTTCTGATTGGCGGTTTTCCCGTGGCCGGGACACGCCGAGACGGATACTGCGCAGCGACTGGAGGGAAACCAGGGAGGCGGGACAAGAAATTGGAACATATTGGAACATTTGGAACAGAGAAGAATGGCACAGCGGTGGCTCACACTATTCCACCGCTCCTTATTGAACTTGGAACTTTCATGGAGTTATTAGTTGGGGAGTGGTAGCTCTGTTTGGGATCTTCCGGAGAAATTGAAGGCACGCTGGTTAAACTGAGACAGCAGGGTTTTCGCACTGCGCTTCCTTCTGTCCATCTGACAAATGTCCACTCTCTGGCCAACAAAATGGATGAACTACTGCTCCTCAACACAACTAACTCGGACTTCTGCAGATCTGACGCCCTCTATTTTACTGGGTCCTGGCTCACCCAGCACATCCCAGACCTTCACCTACCAGGATTTAATCTTTTCCATGTGGATTGCGTAACGGAGTCTCTACATAAATGAATTGGTGTACAGATGTTGCAGTGTTTAGGAAATCATGCAGCCCTCACTTAGAAACATTATTTATAAACTGTTCACCGCAGGAGTTTTCTGTTTTCCTGTTACCAAATGCTTAGAACAGTACAGGTTCAGTTTTTCTGGTTGCTGTTTACATTCCACCTCAGGCCTGTATTAGTGAGGCGTTACTACACCTGGCCGACCAGATAACTAATGTGGAGAAAACACTTCCAGACTCCCTGCTCATTGTTCTTGAGGACTTCAACAGAGCAAACCTCAGCCATGAACTTCCAAAGTACAGACAGCATATTAAGTGTCCCACCAGGGACATTAACACACTGGACCACTGCTACACTACATTAAAGGACGCCTATCAATCTGTTCCCCGTGCAGCCTTGGGACTCTCTGATCACTGTCCGGTTCATCTTATCCCGACATACAGACAAAAATGAAATCCGCTAAACCTGTTGTGACTGTGAAAAGATGGACCAACGAGTCAAAGCTGGAGTTACAGGCCTGCTTTGACTGCACTGACTGGAGTGTTTTTGAGGCTGCAGCCACTGACCTGGATGAACTAACTGACACTGTGACATCTTCGAACAGTTTTTGTGAGGACATGTGTGTGCTGACTAAAACCTTCAACACATACAACAACCAAAAACCCTGGTTCACAGTAAAACTCACACAGCTTCATCAGACCAAGGAGGAGGCCTTCAGAAGTGGGGACAGAAACAGCTTCACAGCCAGCGACCCTGTGTGTGTGGAGAGGCCTGCAGACACTCACAAACTACAAGAGATCATCCCCCAGCACTTTTGGCACTCAACGACTGGCTGACAAGCTAGAATCTTTTCTATTGTAGGTTTGAAAAGCCCACAGTCACACCTCTCCCCCGCTCCAACACCATCTTCAAACAGTCACCTTCCCCGACTGCCACACACTCACCCCCCTTCACCTGCGCTCAAGATCTGTGAAAAGGATGTGAGCCAGCTCTTCCAGAGGCAGAATATCAGGTAGGCTCCTGGCCCAGACTGGAGGCCACTCCAGTCTGGAGCTCTGGAGCTCACTGGAGCTGTGTGAAGTTCCCTCTTGCAGAATCAGTCCCCCCAAAAAACTCCATCTCTGGATAAAATGCCTGTCGCCCTGACATCTGTAGTCATAAAGTCCTTTGAAAGACTGGTGTTGGCCCACCTGAAGGACATTACAGGCCTCTTGCTGGACCTCCTGCAATTTGCCTACAGGGCTAACAGGTCAGTTGATGATGCAGTCAACTTGGGACTGCATTACATCCTGCAACACCTTGACTCTCCAGGGACATATGTAAGGATCCTGTTCATGGACTTCAGGTCACTGTGCCAGACTCCACCTGTCAGTGGATCACAAACTTGCTGGCTGACAGGAGTCAGCAGGTGAGACATCCAGTACCCAGATTATTAGCACTATTAGCACCCCGAGGGGTGTGTGTGGTCCCCCTGCTCTTCTCCCTCTACAACAATGACTGCACCACAGGAGACCCATCTGTCAAACTCTTAAAGTTCACTAACGACACAACGGTCATCGACCTCATCCGGGACGGTGATGAGTTGACCTACAGACGGGAGGTTGATCAGCTGGCTCTCTGGTGCAGTCAGAACAAGCTACAGCTTAACACGCTAAAATCTGTGGAAAAGATTGTGGACTTCAGGAGGAGCACCCCCACTCTGCTCCCCATCACCATACTCAACAGCCCTGTGTTCCGGTTCCACTATATCCCAGGACCTGAAGTGGGAGCCCAACACAAACACCATCATCAAGAAGGCCCAGCAGAGGATGTACCTCCTGCGCCAGCTCAGGAAGCTCAACCTGCCTAAGGAGCTGCTGATCCAGTTCTACACAGCCATCATCCAGTCTGTTCTCTGCACATCCAGCATTGTCTGGTTTGGCTCTGCCACCAAAAAGGACAGGAGCAGACTACAACGAATAGTCAGGACTGCATAAAAGATCATCGGTGCCAACCTGCCCTCCATTCAGGAAAGCGATGCTCTCCAGTCTTTCAGCTAGAGTCCAAGTCAAGTCTCAAGTCTGTCGTGGTTATTACGAATGTTGTATGACCTGCTGCGTTCAATCCAGGTTGCTTATAAAACTGCATAGCTGTAAGGAAAGTGTGGAAGTTAACACACTCCCCAGACTCTTAAACCCAGTGTAACGTTAACTAAATAAAATTGTAATGTTGCATAATCAACAATAAACCTGTAACCTGTTTTTAACTTACAGAGCAAAACCATGTAATGTGCAGTGCAATCAATGACAGCTTAAACTACTGTAAGTCAACACCCCCCAGGTTATAGGTAACGGAGGGAGGGAATAACGGAAAGCTCATCAGAAGTTTCCTAAAAAATAAACATTGTTCACGAATCCCACACCTTGAGTCCGAGTCGAGTCTGAAGTCTTTTGAGGACGAGTCTCAAGTCGAGTCTCAAGTCACTGTGTGTGCGACTTAAGTAAAATCAATTTCAATTCAATTCAATTTTATTTATATAGCGCCAAATCACAACAACAGTTATCTCACAGCGCTTTTCATAAAAGAGCAGGTCTAGACCATACTCTATGATGCTATTTACAGAAGCCCAACAGTTCCCACCAAGAGCAGCACTAGGCGACAGAGGCAAGGAAAAACTTCCTTTTAAGAGGCAGAAACCTCGACCAGAATCATGGCTCAGGGTGGGCGGCCATCTGCCTCGACCGGTTGGGGGTGAAGGAAGGAGAGAGAGAGAGAGAGAGGACAAGAGAGGAACAGAGAGAAAAAGAGAGGGATGGAAGGAGAGAGAGGGGAGGGAGGCAGCCTACACAATATACACACACAGAGGTACAGACAGTAAAGGTGATGTTGCTATAGACTAAATGAAAAATGGTATAGATATGTATAGTAGTGTTAATGATAACAATCGTAATGTTAATGATTATAATAACAATAACAATTTTATATTTATTTTAAACGTTTATTTTGGTCTTTTCAGTGTTTTCTTGCTTTTCTTGTTTTTTTGGGTATTGTTGTCTTTGCACTTTGTAACTTGTTTTTGAAAAGTGCTCTACAAGTAAAGATTATTAATATCATTATTATTTAGATTATCAATTTTTTCAATTCAATTTTATTTATATAGCGCCAAATCACAACAACAGTTATCTCACAGCGCTTTTCATAAAAGAGCAGGTCTAGACCGTACTCTGTGATGATATTTACAGAAGCCCAACAGTTCCCACCAAGAGCAAGCACTAGGTGACAGAGGCAAGGAAAAACTTCCTTTTAAGAGGCAGAAACCTCGAGCAGAACCATGGCTCAGGGTGGGCGGCCATCTGCCTCGACCGGTTGGGGTGAAAGAGAGAGAGAGAGAGAGAGATGTAAGGAGAGAGAGAGGGGAGGGAGGCAGCCTACACAATATACACACAGAGGTACAGACAGTGAAGGTAATGTTGCTATAGACTAAATGAAAAATGGTACAGATATTTATAATAGTGTTAATGGTAACCATCGTAATGTTAATGATTATAATAACAATAATAACAATAAGACTAGCAACAATAGTCGTTGCAGTAGAGGGTGTCGAGCAGGAACACGGGGGCAGCAGGTGACCCGCAGCCACAGATCCAGACTCCACAGCTCCAGAGCCAGAAAACCTGCAGGAAGTGATAGGAGAGAGGAGAGAGACGAGAAAGCACAAGACTACCAGAAAGGGGAGAAGTTGTGTTAGTAACATGCAATAATGGGATAAGGTTGCATACAGAGGGAGAGAAAGTAGAGGAGAGAGGACCTCAGTGCATCATGGGAAATCCCCCGGCAGTCTAGGCCCATAGCAGCATAACTAAGGGATGGTTCAGGACTACCTGAGCCAGCCCTAACTATAAGCTTTATCAAAGAGGAAAGTCTTAAGCCTACTCTTAAATGTGGAGATGGTGTCTGCCTCCTGAACCCAAACTGGAACCTGGTTCCACAGGAGAGGAGCTTGATAGCTGAACGCTCTGGCTCCTAGTCTACTTTTAGAGACTCTAGGAACCACAAGTAACCCTGCATTCTGGGAGCGCAGTGCTCTGGTGGGGTAGTACGGTACTATGAGCTCTTTAAGATAAGATGGTGCCTGACCATTAAGAGCTTTGTAGGTAAGAAGAATGATTTTAAATTCTATTCTGGATTTTACTGGAAGCCAATGCAAAGAAGCTAAGACAGGAGAAATGTGATCTCTTTTCCTGGTTCCTGTCAGAACACGTGCTGCAGCATTCTGGATCAACAGAAAATAAATCTTGTTTGCAAGAATAACTATTGTAATTACGAATTGTACAGATAGAACCAAATTGCAAATACACTGTATAAAAAGACCTTGCAGGATTTTAGTCAAATGAAATATCGTAGAAACCCAAAAAATGAGTCCTCCATACACGGCAAAGTTAGTCATGGAGGATCTGTTCACATTATATATGCTTCCTTTAGGCAATATTATCCGCTAAACTTCAAATGTGCCTTCAGGATGTTAAAACCTGGATGACCTGTAATTTTCTAATGTTAAACTCACCACTGTGAGGAATCTTGGACTTATCTTTGATCAGGACATGTTCTTTAACTCTCACATTAAGCAAATTTCAAGGACCGCCTTTTTTCACCTACGTAATATTGTAAAAATCAGGAACACCCTGTCTAAAAATGATGCAGAAAAATTAGTCCATGCATTTGTTACTTCTAGCCTGGATTACTGCAATTCTTTATTATCAGGTTGCTCAAAAAAGTCCATTAAGACTCTTCAGCTGATTAAGAATGTTGCAGCACGTGTTCTGACAGGAACCAGGAAAAGAGATCATATTTCTCCTGTTTTAGCTTCTCTGCATTGGCTTCTAGTAAAATCCAAAATAAAATTTAAAATCATTCTTCTTACCTACAAAGCTCTTAATGGTCAGGTAACATCTTATCTTAAAGAGCTCATAGTACCTTACTACCCCACCAGAGCACTGCGCTCCCAGAATGCAGGGTTACTTGTGGCTCCTAGAGTCTCCAAAAGTAGACTAGGAGCCAGAGCGTTCAGGTATCAAGCTCCTCTCCTGTGGAACCAGGTTCCAGTTTGGGTTCAGGAGGCAGACACCATCTCCACATTTAAGAGTAGGCTTAAGACTTTCCTCTTTGATAAAGCTTATAGTCACCTGCTGCCCCCATGTTCTTGCTCGACACCCTCTGCTACAACTATTGTTACTAGTCCTATTGTTATTATTATTATTATTATAATCATTACATTACGATTATCATTAACACTACTATAAATATCTGTACGATTTTTCATTCGGCTATAGCAACATCACCTTTACTGTCTGTACCTCTGTGTGGATATTGTGTAGGCTGCCTCCCTCCCCTCTCCCTCTCTCTCTCTCTCTCTCTCTCCCCCAACCGGTCGAGGCAGATGGCCGCCCACCCTGAGCCAAGGTTCCGCACGAGGTTTCTGCCTCTTAAAAGGAAGTTTTTCCTTGCCTCTGTCGCCCACTGCTTGCTCTTGGTGGGAACTGTTGGGTTTCTGTAAATATCATCAGAGAGTACGGTCTAGACCTGCTCTTTTATGAAAAGCGCTGTGAGATAACTATTGTTGTGATTGGCACTATATAAATAAAATTTAATTTAATTTAATATTGAGAGTAGTTAGAAAATGTGCATTTGAGGGTAAAATTATTAAAATCACCCATTATGAATTTGGCTGAATCTGAGGAAATTTCATCAAATTCTTGGGTAATATTGAAAATAATATCCGCTGCTTTAGCTTTTGGAAGAATATAGATAATAGTAAGAAATATTTGTGGGATAAGAGGACTGCAGGGACACTGATAATAGCTCAATATCAGAAGTGCATATATCTTCTTCCTCACCACTGTTTTCTTGTACGACCTGTCATTTATCATGACACACACACCCACTCCTTGCCTGTGGTATGGCTGTATCGATCCAACCGTGTATCGTGTAACCGTGTCTGGTCAAACATCCGAATCCGGTATCGCCATGGAAAGCCAGGTTTCAGAAAAGGCAAGAAAACAAGCTTCCCTGTATCCATGCAAGTAGCGAGTGTTTGGTCGAAGCTTGTTTTTCATCACTTTTCATCACAACGCAACATTTGGGAGGATAATAGTTGGAAGCGGAACTTTTCTTTTCCTCCCTTTTTTGTCACAGGCCTCCCTTCTTTCCTCTCTTCCTCTTGTGCCCGTCTTGAATAAAAGATTGTCTTATAATATCTGCTGGAATGTTTGCATCAGGCTGATTCCAGTCGCTTGAGTATGAGCTATATTGTAAGAGGAAATCACGGCTGTATTATATTGGCCCATGTGAATTCTTTTGCCAGCTGGTTCACTTGCAACATCGATTGCAAACAAAATAACACCTGACAATAAAACTAACCCCCTTACACTCATCATGTTGCATTGTAGTCAACGATTTATAAAACAACAAACATGAACTAGGCTACTACAAGAAGAAAAGCAATAAAACGATAACAAGCTGTAGTGCTGGTCGCCACAGTGCAGCATGAGAGAATTACTACAGTAATCTGTAAATTGTACAAATAGATATGATTATTTTCCGATATTCTTACTTGAAAATTAATACTTGTTAGTTAATGAAACAGTGAAGCAGTGTTTATAGTTACAAATTTTAACATTTTATACAGCGTGTGCGTTCTACAAAGAATTTAAACTAGAACCATAAAAAACTAAATGGCATCCTGTGAACTAGAAACATATACACAAACACCCACACAGAGCAAGCACCTACCACCCCCTACCCCCCTCAGTGACTACCCACACCCACACACAGACACAGTTAATAGCTGCTAAGAAATCACATTTGGTAAATTGCATTGTGGCACTAACCTTTCTCTAGTAATTAAATGAGTGAGGAGAGGACACATGCCCTAATGAAGTCAGCAATTTACTATTACACACATACACATACACACAGATCTACCAACAGAGTCAGCTTGGGAGGATCAGCTTATGAAGTTTTTTTAAGGGATATTTAAATTTTAATAATAATGTTGTTTCAAATCCTGAATATGTTTTGTTCCCCATTAAGCTGATAAACTAACTAACTATAAGCTGTGCTGAGTTTAAAGGTTCAATATTGTGCAAAATTAACTTTTTCATGTCTTTTCAACATAAATGTGTCCCTGGTAAATACTCCTTATTTGTGTAGCACCGTCTTTTTGACCACTCAAAGTGCTTTTACACTACATCTGCATTCACCATTCACACACATTCATACACTGGCGGAACAGCCAGGGGCAATTCTTATCTCAATATCTTGCCCAAGGACACTTCGACATGCAGTCTGGGGGAGCCGGGGATTGAGCCGCCGACAGTATGAAAATAATATACGTAATGTGTTTCATGAACATTGAAGCATGTGCTACATTTAGTCATGTCTGCTGTTCGGCTGTTTGTCTCTGTTGTTTTTTGTTTTTTTAGGGCCTGAGCATGAAGCATGCGAGGTCCCTATTGGAATTGAAACGTTGCTCATAAGTCAGGCGGGGCGAAAATTTTTGTATTTTATGGGTCTCGCACATACGTGTGTCAAAATGGCTCTGTAGTGCCCCCTACAGAGCAGCTTGTGGACAAAGTTTAACCTACCTGTACGAAATTTCTGTGGTATGTGTCATGTCCAGACTTACCAAAAAGGCTCTTGGAGCAATGCCCTAAACCCAACAGGAAGTCGGGCCTTTTTGAATTTTACGGTAGTTTTTGGAGGATTTACACACACACACTTTAACAAACTCCTCCTAGGGATTTAGTCCGACCGCCTTCAAATTTCTGCTGTACCTTCTAAAGGCACTGACAATGAAAAGTTGTGCTATCTGTGAGTTTTCGTCAATGGGCGTGTCCGTGGCGTGGCGTCAAATATCAACTTTTCGCCATGACACAGGAAGTTGTTGTAACTTCAGTGTACATGCTCACATCTGCACAAAACTTTACGTGCTTGATAACTGTCCTACTCCAAACACATCTATATGCCAATATTCGTTTCTAGTCATAGCGCCAAGGGCTATGTAGCACCACAATGGGGACACAGGAAGTGACATATTACACCTTCATGCAGCGTCCAAAATGCGTAGCAAATTCACAGCCGCAGGCAGCCTCACGCCCCGACGCTGTTTGCAGCTTCAATTTCTGTTTTTAGCAAAGTAAGCTCAATTTTGGGGGCCTAAACATACTCGAAAATTCACCAAACTTTGCACACAATTCCACACTCATTTATCATGACCAATAATTTGTCAATTGTTTTCCTGTTACCAAATGCTTAACTTAGAACGGTACAACTGTTTGACCAGTGAGGTTTGATTGTGGAAAATACTTGATTATAATACGTGCAAATAGATTTTCTTTTCTTTTATAAACATTAAAAGTTTAGAAAGGCAGTCCCTCGGGAAACCAGAAACGCCCCCTGGGGGAACCACGCCCCAGACCACAAAAGAGCGACACACGACGTCGCCGGTCTCTTCTCTTCTCTTCGCCTCTTGCCTTCTACTCTGCTCTCTGGACGCTTCGGCACGCGTCCGGCGTGCCTCTCCAGGCAACGCCCTAAGAATTCCCACCAGCTTAACTTGAAGCTACACACGCGAAGTGCCGCAACATCGATTTTTACCTCAGTTCCAGCAACTTTACTTGTTTTATTTTCTTTATTTCTTTTGTTTTGTTAAAGTTATCAGTCCATTAAGTCACACTGGTCTAATTCAGGAACGACCAAGTTCCCTTTTTAAGCTATTTCGTCGAGCCAACTTCATCGAGGTCAGACCTAGTCACGTGGTCTCGCCAGCGCAACGAAGGAAACCTGAAAACAGCCAAATTGCCAGACGGAGGACGGCCAACCCTTGAGGTTTTTCTTCAGACACGGAGAACCCCTGAGAATCCCTAGCAAAAAGCCAGGATCGGGCAGGTAGCGAGGGACCCGTGCAAGAGGCCAAAGCAGGCCGCCTACAAGCAGTAAGACCAAAACCCTACATTCTGTCATCAGTGACGTCCAATAGTTGCTAATCCATTTTTCTTTAGTCCAGCATATGGAATCTTTATACCCCTAGACAAATTTAACCGATTTATCATCTATTGCATTTGTTAGTTGCCGTATGAGTCAAATGCTTCCCACAATCGAACCTCAATTCTCATTGTTCGCTCCGCACATCCTCTCACTTGGTCGCTCTCTCTCTCTCCCCCTTGCTCTCTCAAACACGGACAACAGACCCCTCTGTGAATTGAATGGTTGGCATCAGAAACAACGCTGCGCAAATCTGTCCAACACAGCACTGTCAGTGTCGGAGACCCATCTTTAAAACAGTTATTAGCAAGCATGAAAGGAGCCTAGATAGAAGAGCTGAGTTGACTTTGGAAAACAGCTGTCGAAGTCAGCACGCTATAACTAGTAGTTTGAGATAACTGGCTGACTTTCGCCAACTTCATAGATAGGGGAATAAAAACAGCGGCGTCATGTCAGACACAATCTACCTCTGGTAGACTGCGTGAGCAGGACTTGCTCCTACAAGGTCTAGTGATGTTTTGCAGCGCAGGTGTTGTGCTGAATTCTGCCTGCCTGCCATGAATTGCATTCACCTCGCGGGAGGTAACGCTCATTTAATCTGAGAAAAGAGGTGGATGCAAATACCGAATTATGCCTTCACTTATTAAGGTCCTTTTCAGACACTTTGCTGTTCACATTATTTGAACGTGGTTAACGCCACGTTTTTGCTGAATTTCAAGAAATGGTAACCTACTTTTACGAAGTGTAATAATATGTTAACAATTCTTCAAGTTCATAAAATATATGCTGATCAGTTATCACTATTGATGAACCCCACAAAGAATAGTAGAGAAAGAGAAAAAATAGAGAAAGCCTCATTCTGTTGGAGTTGTTGGAGCTACATTAACACTCAGTCCACTGAGTTGGTCAACTTGAATCATCGAATAAACGTTTGTTAACAACTGATATGACTTGATCTTTCTCATTTAAAACGAATCCGCCCGGTGTCCGCACGCGTGGCCAAGATAGGGGAGCGCGTACGGCGGATGTGCCGGCTAGAAGGCGCATCTGCCTCACAGTCCTCTGCTAACTGGGTCCGAAGAACGGCATCTTCTACAGCACAGTGTTCCCATCACTGCGATCTTGTAATCAGGACCAGAGGGAAGCCTGCCTTTTACTGGCCCACCAACACCTCTCCAAGCAGCAGTTTTCCAAGGAGGTCTCCCATCCCCATCCATGGACGACTGGCCAAGCCCACACCTGCTTAGCTTCAGTATTTAAGCAGTAGCAGGGTTTACATTGGTATGGCTGCCGGCTGACGTCAGATTTTCCCTGTCTCCTCTACAGCCACTGACGAATAAAAGTTGTACAAACTGTGAGTTTTCACGACACAGCATGCCCGTGGCGTGGTGTCCAAAATCAGTGATTTGCCATGAAAGAGGAAGTTGTTTCAACTTCAGTGGACATGCTCATCTGCACCGTACTTTACGTGCTTGATAACAGTCCTGCCTTGGATACATCTACATGTTCAGTTATAGTCATAGTGCAAAGTGCTATGTAGCACCATAAAGGGGACACAGTAAAGTGAGGGAGACACACCGTTTGGGCTAGGAGCCTTCCTGATATTCTGCCTCTGGAAGAGCTGGCTCACATCTTCACAGATCATGAGTGCAGGTGCAGGGGGGTGAGAGCGTGGCATCTGTGCACCAACCTTCATTTATGTAGAGACAGTGTCCGCCTCCCCTTGTTTTTCCCGTCAGCTCCTTTACTCGGTCTGCACGGATGAGATTAAATCCCAGTAGGTAAAGTGCGCTGTCTGGGATGTGCTCAATGAGTTAGGACCTGGTAAAACAGAGGGCGGCAGATCTGCAAAAGTCTGAGTTAGTTGTGTTGAGGAGCAGCAGTTCATCCATTTTGTTGGCCAGAGAGCGGACATTCCCCAGGTGGATAGAAGGGAGCGCAGTGCGAAAACCCCACTGTCTCAGTTTAACCAACGCGCCTGCATGTTTCCCCTTTGGCGTCTCCGGAGGATCCCAAGTAGAGCTGCTGCTCCTCCAACTAATAATTTTGGGAAAGTACCGGATTTAATAAAGAGCAGTGGAATAGTGTAAGCAGTTGAAAGACCGATATTTAAGAGCTTTTCTTTGGTAAATGTTACCAGAGAGGGATGGCAGAAAACAGAGTTTATAAACAAAAACACAAAAAGCACTATGAGCTTAACCCAGAGGCTACCATCTTATTATTATTATTATTTTGAAAGTTGCCCAATTCGGGGCGGCTGTGGCTCAGAAGGTAGAGCGGGTTGGCCGTTAATCGGAAGGTTGGCGGTTCAATCCCTGGCTCCCCTATGGTTGCGTGTCGAAGTGTCCTTGGGCAAGATACTGAACCCCAAATTGCCCCTGGCGGCTGTTCCGCCAGTGTATGAATGAGTGTGAATGTTAGTTTCCGTTAGGCTCAGTGTATGAATGTGTGTGACTGGTGAATGCAGATGTGCTTTGAGTGGTCAAAAAGAGTAGAAAGGCGCTATACAAGTACGGAGCATTTACATTTACGATGCGTCAAGATACATGCACCACAGAAAATTCGTGCATGTAAGAGAAACGTGCGGCGGGGGCTGCTTAGTTAAAGGTAACTGGCAGCAGGTGGCGCTATGACTGTGGGTGAATGTTATATGCTATACAAGTACGGAGCATTTGCATTTACTCACTGGCTCTGAATACACATCCAGTCACACCATGGAGGTGGTGGGATGTTGATCAGCCTGCAAATCAACCACCCAAACAAGCAGTGGAGGGAGGCTTCAGCAGACCACATTGGATGCAGCGTGTTGGAGAAGTAGATAAATAATAGCAAGACAAGCCAACAAGTAACCCCCAACCGGTCGAGGCAGATGGCCGCCCACCCTGAGCCATGGTTCTGCTCGAGGTTTCTGCCTCTTAAAAGGAAGTTTTTCCTTGCCTCTGTCGCCTAGTGCTTGCTCTTGGTGGGAACTGTTGGGCTTCTGTAAATATCATCACAGAGTACGATCTAGACCTGCTCTTTTATGAAAAGCGCTGTGAGATAACTGTTGTTGTGATTTGGCGCTATATAAATAAAATTTAAATTGAAATTGAAAGTAAATGTCATAGTGAAGTGGATAGCTACACACTGCATGCTCATTAGTATTTGGGAAGATGTCGGTCTTAGGAACGTTCTTAAAATCACAGGCCCTGCGGGGTTGCTCTGCACTCCTCAGGTGAACCAGAGACAAGCACTTGGCGAGTAAAAGGCAGGCACTCTATTGAGAGTAAGCTATGACTCTGATGGTAACTTGTTTTAACAAGCTAGATAAAAGGTAATGCCCTGACAGTGGCAAATCTTTGGTTTTCTATTTGATTTGATTACATTAATGTTTAAGTTGAGATTTACAAGAAATATTTTATTGCTTCTGTGTAAAGGGGAATACTGCTGGGGTCAAGCACCTTATTTGTTTAAGGTGTTTGCAAACCACGTTATTGCACTTTTGGGTTCGTAGCAGTACATTTAAATTAAAAGTGCGCATTGCACTACTTTATAATTCATAAATTATCCAGTTTTGTGCATAACAATGCGATTAATTGCGCTAAAATTACATTTCATTGTTTCCTGGCACTAACATTTACATTACATTTACTAAATTTTTTTCTTATTTGGCAGGCGCTTTTATCCAAAGCGACTTACATTTGAGGAACAACATACGAGCATCAACAAAGCATCAAATACAGTACGAGATCTACAACTGACAATACATACTAGTAAGAGCACTAATAAATACTAGTAAGAGCTAAAAGAGTATATGCAATCAATGGGGTAAATACCTAGGGACATTAGCTAATGTTAGCCCTCTACTGTACAGTAACGTTATTAACGATAACTTGCCATGTGTCATGCTGCTAAGTTAAAAATAACATGTGCCGCAAGTTTTTTATTCGTAGCAGGCTAAATTTCACTGAAGTTTAACACAAATAAAAGCAAGAATGGATTGTCAATTTATTTTGATCTCTTCAGGGACTGACAATGATGTGGCCAGGTTTATTCGCCAGAGGAGAGAGAAGGACCACCTCTTCTCAAGGAAGCGTTTTGCCTTGGCAGCTGGATGGGAGTGAGTTGTGTCAAATTCTTGTGAAGGAGTATTTTGAGTATTCATATTATAAATGAAATTATACCTTTTATTATTTGACTAAATTGTCATCATCATTAATAATAGACAGATAGTGAAAGATTTGTAAATGTTCTTACTTGGTACTTGGTTGTAGGCTACCAATATTATATTGCAATGTGTGCAGGAGCTCAAGAGTCCACCAACAGGGAGTGGCACTGAATCAGCATGGATGAGGCAATAAGTGGTAGGCCATCTATACAGCCTCCATGCTTCATTGCCTCAGCCTGGGGAGAGAACCCTTCCATGTCCACGTCAGCATCCCCTGATTCAGTGATCTGAGCCAGAGAGTCAGGCAGAGCCAGGGAGTGTGTCAGGAGTAGAGGAGCCAGGGCCACCGCCAAAAAATCAACGGCATAATGTTGTCCTGGAGCTGCTTCAGAGAGCAGAGGAGAGGGTAGAAGAGAGGGCCAGGCGAGACGAGGCCAGGGAGGAGAGGCTGCTAACTCTTCTGGAAAGAAATAGTGGAGAAGATGTAAAAAAAAAAAAAAAAAGTAGACAAAAAAGAAATGTTTGTTGTGCTTCATAAATTTTTTTATGAGAATTAAGATCTATAAATCAAATTTTGACAGAACAACTTTTCAATGGGTTAACAGTAATTTATAATTACAGGCTATATGTTTAACAATTGATTAGTACCAGACTATATATTAATAACTGATTAGTAACAGACTGTATATTAATAACTGATTAGTAACAGACTGTATATTAATAACAAATTAGTAACAGGCTATACATTTAATAACTGAACACTATTTGCAACTATTTACATGGAATAAACCTTGAACCAAATTAATTTTGTGACTATCCTTAATTGTAGTCATGGTCCTAAAGAGCTGGAGGAGAGGCTATTGGAGCTGAAAGAGCAGCAGCAATGCCGCCACGCTGCTCCCCACACTGCTGGTCTTGCTGAAGTTAACCATCTCTGTCTTCTGGCCCCAGTGCTTCTTCCACAGTCTCGAGCATGTCTCCATCCAACTGCAAAAGCAGGGTGCACCTCTAGAGCCTTGAAAAATATGGACTGCCACCTGGTCTTCATTATGCCAAAGGCCCATTCAACCACAGAACGGGCTTTTGCATGGTGCCTGTTAAATCTTGCGGCAACTGCACTCCTCGCTGGCTTCCTGTATGGTGTGATGGGCGTGATGGGCTGACATACATGGGTATCCACCATCCCCCAGAATACAATAGCCTTCAAGTGGGTACGGTGAATGCACATACAAAGGGCTGCTTTTCAAAACTCTTGAATCGTGGACTGACCCTGGGTAGCCAACAAATATGTCCAGGAACTGACACTGGTGGTCACACAGTGCTTGAATCTGGACAGAATGAAACAATTTGCAGTTATAATAGCACTGAGCATCTGTGCTTGGGTCCTTTACTCTGATGTGACAGCCATCGATGCTGTCCACAACCCTGGCGAATGCTGCAGATCCAGCCAGACGTGCAAAGCTAGCACCAGTTGTATCAAGCTCATGAGGTGGTGGAAAGCAGATGAGCTTGTTTTTGAGATTGATTATTTTGGTTGCCTGTGGACGATATCATTGACTGTGGAACGTGGGATACTTGCCAGCCAAAACAGGAACACAAGAACCTCTAGATCATGACCCCAACTGACAGTAGAGTACCATCACTTAAATTTAATAGTTCACTATATGTGATGTGAAAACAAAGCGAAATGTGTAAGTTTCCCCAGGACTATGAGGGTTTACTGTTAACAGAATTCATAAATTGTGTATTTGTTGTAAATATAAAGACCTAGCATCATCTTTTAACTTACAATTTGACGACATCTTGCTAGCGTAGCAAGAGCAGCACTTCGTTTTCTCTGTCTAGAAATCCTGTTTCTTCTGCTAATCCGCAAAATCTGAATCACCGTGAGAACAAACAAACAAAATATTGGGTGACATCTCTACAGAGTTCTAAAATCTGTTTTATTAAGAGTACTACGAGCAAGGTATTTGATAAAGTAAAGCTGTTTTCCCTAATGTCAACAGGCAAGAGAAAAAGGTGTGAATATATATGAAATATGTGTACTAATTTTATTTATGTTCATAAGTTATAAGTCGACATGAGTCGAGTTGCGCATTACAACACAAACGGCCAGAATTTCTAATTTTGGAGAAATACGCTCAGTATAATGTTTTTATTTAAAAAATCTATATTAAGCCCAGAGCCGGATCTGCACCAGCTGACGTGGATGTTGGTTATGACTGCTTTTTTATGGAACACAAAAAGTGCCAGAACAATCAATAAATGAATAAAAGAATAAATAAATGTTGAAATATACGCAAGAATGAATGAATGAATAAAAGAATAAATAAATAAATGTGGAAATATATGCAAGAATGAATGAAAAATGAATTAATAAATAAATGTCTAAATACATGCAAGAATGAATTAATGAATAAAATAATAAATAAATAAATGTGGAAGAAAGAAAGAATAAATTAAAGAATAAACGCTTTTGCGTTAAATGCTTTTGCCTTTTCCTTATGAGCCCAAACTGTCAATCAACTTGTGTTGGCCCACGCATGAAGTCTGGGCAGCTGATTTGTGTCGATATGCTGCCCACATTACAGTGTGTATTGTGATGATTGACTGTATAAAAAACTGACATACTGTCCGTGATGTCACCACTTGATTTCTGAACAGCTGTTTTGAAGGAGCTGATGTTACTGATTTCTGAAACCATGAAACCACCTATGGCTACCAAGCTAATATGGTACTCTGCTTTGCTAGCATGGAGGTAGCTATCGGCCGTTGGTGGTTGGTAGCCGGTGGACGTATCTTTACCAGCTTAACGTTACTCTTGAGGTAAGTTAACCTGAAACTATTCAACAAAACTTGAAATAACAATTTATCTGTTATTGAGATTATACTACACAAGGTTAAAAATGCATGATACATCTCAAAACGAACAATATGAAGCAAATCACTGAACCTGAATTTAGATTTTCACATAGGGTAACTGCCGTAACGAGTCGTTTATTTGCACTTCATTATAACTTGTCACAACGTTAATAAGCTAGCGCTAGATTACATATGATGGTAGCTATTTAGCTTGCAAACCATTAGACATAACTGTTATTGTTAACTTTTATTGCCTAATAGCTTATGTTATTCATGCTATTTTTGACTTGAGTGGTAATGCAATAGACAGTGCTGTGCGAGATTATTGTCTTGAATATGTATGTTGAGAAACAAAGGCACGTTCATATTTGTAAAAACATATTTCTTTCAGTGGTCAGTTGTTGGTGAGGTCATGGCCATGAAGCCTCCACCATGTCTGCTACACACAGCTTATACTGTTAAGTAGAGGTAAACCGGGGCGAAAGTAACAAGGCATTTGCAGTCCAAGCTGTGACAGCACCTACAGCATGCAACCCTTGTTTCTCTCCGGAAAGCTGTTTTCGAGCACAGTATATTTCTGAACCGGGACTGTTTTTCGAATTACAAGTTGTCTCTCGTTTCATGTGTCACAGTAAGGATTAATCTACAGGTTATTTAGTGCTTTAACACACCCTGAAGTTTGCCCTGTCAGAGTTTTTCAGTATAAAAATAAATTGTGTTGAAATGTCAGGAGTTCCTGTCGGGACGAAAGTAACACTTTGTGTACAATGTGAAATTAGTATTTTCTCTAAATAGCTTTTTTTGTTTTTACCTTATTTTTCTTTACATTTAATTCATATCTTTCTATATTATGTTTAATTTTCCACTGTCTCTGCAGCTGCTGCAACATGCAAATATCCCCAGTGCAGGATCAGTATAGTGTCTTATTTTATGTTAATCACGTCAAGTTCATAAACAATCTCCCTCTGACAATTTTTTTTACAGTTTTAGGTGCGCACATTTGATTAGCATATTGTTGAAGAAATGTTTTATAAAATGGATTGACATTGCCAATAAAAAAACATTTTGAACAAGTACGGTTGGCTTACTTTTGACACATTTGATGAAAATGTAAATAAACAACATATAAAATCAAAATGTGATTTAAACATTTTTTGCAAAGATAAAGGACAAAATACATTTGCAGTTACATATTTACAAGGTCATAGTCACGTATAAGAACAAGGGTGTTGTGGTGGCAGCCCAGCTGACGGTGAGTGTCCTGGTTTTTTTCTCCTTTTTATCAGTTATTCTGCTTTTTTCCTTGGTTTTCTGTTCCCTGCCTGCCTCCCTGTGTTTTCTCCCCTGTGTGCTCTCTCTCTCTCTCCCTCTGCTCCTCAGCCCAGCCAACTACCTGCACCTGCATCTCATCAGCCACCTCGTTCAACCCCGGTTCTCCACACCATCCTCGCTTGATCGTTGTTGCTCCATAACCGGTGCCACCTCCGTGTTCAGGCTTTTCATGTTTCTTCACATTTTCCCTGTGCTTTGTCGCCGCCACCTCTAACCCTGTCTCTCTGTCTGTTTCCCTCCCAGGTACACTCACCCTCGTCCTCCGTTCAGTCGGCTGGGCTCATCCACCGGCCCTCTCCTCCTCAGACTACCCCCACGGCGTCCTCCCTGTTCCCCCACCGCTCCTCGCTTCCTCGGCCCCAGTGTTCCCCGGCTCCCTGGCCCCCAGTCTTCCTGGTTCCCCGTGCCTGTGTTTCCCCAACATCCACCTCTAACCTCCACTCCAGTCCCTCTACCCCTTTATCCCTCAATAAAACCTCCTTCCCTCAGAGTGCTGCTTTTGGGTCCTCTCTGTCCCCACACCACACAACCCTATAACAAAGGGTAACACAAAAAATCAAGTTTGTATTGTGTTACTGTTTGAGACTGCCTAAAAAATCTATACACTATCTGGAAAAAAGATGAATATTTCTTTGGAAAATAATCCTGGTCATAGTCCTGTAGAGCCTACAATCTATCTTTTTCTTTAATTGTTCTCCAGCTGTAGTTAATCCAAAACACAATAAATGTTGATGATCACTCATTTTCACGCCTGGCAACTAAAAAGGGACATAACTTATGTGTTGTTACTATTTTTAAGTTACATAACCAAGGTACAGTAGAAATATGTTGTAACAGTTTCTGATCATCATTGGAGGTGGGAATCTCTAAGCACCTTACGACTTGATTTGATTACGCTTCAGAGGGCTGCAATGCGATTATAAAATGATAATCGAATCTTCAAATAATCTTTTTTTCTATGTGATTTCTGGATAATTACAAAGCATTTCATTTGCACATTAAAATCCAAAAACAAAACGTCTCCTCATTAGCGTAAAAGGACTAGTTTTCTGTGACAAAATAGTCCCTCAAACACAATCAAATCAACATTAGCTAGCGAGTACTGATGAGTGGATGAAGCATTATGACGCTTTCGGGCTTCAAGCTAAGCAAACAGTTGCATCTGGTGGCGTGTAAAACTAGATTGAGGCCAAAACACCACCATAATTCGCTGATACTAATAATTTGTGTGCAATAAAAGTCAAAAAGGGTTAGGGTTTACCCTAACCTGATGGTTGAGATTTATGAGATGCAGACATATGATATTCCTTAAATTAGCCTACTATTACTTTTGTTACATCAGTACAGCAGCATCTCAAAACAAATTTGAAAAGTTAATTGTGAGCACCAGAACCAGACTGACAGATTAAAGGCTTAAGAAACTTTTTGAGTTAACTAGCTGATAAGAGCTCTTCTCAGGTCGACATTTTTGTATAATAATTTATTCTGAAATTCTAATAAATTTTGGGATACTACGGTTTTGATTCTATGAGCTGTAAGCCCTACTCAATAGGATTAAAATTAAAAAATTATTTAAATATTTATGCGATTATATTTTGCAACCCTTGATTAAATTATGGAAGAAAATGAACTTTTCCACGATATTGAATTATTTTACAGTAGATGCACCTATAGGCTACTTGGTATATTTGTCACCAAGAGGAAATGTCCTCATACTTTCTCATACTCATATCTTTCTAATCTTTATTGCCATATTTCTCAATGATTCTCTCTTCTTATCCCACTAATGTGCTTAATTGACCTGAGATGATCATTTGATACAAGCTCAGGCCCAATGTATTGAAACTGTGCGCTTCACAGGAGGGAAACAAGCCTCGGAATCAGCCGAACATCTCTAATACACTGTAAACCCGAACACATAAGTACACCCATACACTAAACAACCAAATCTTTTTAACGAGTTATGTTGTTTTAATTATGTGTGTTTTACTGTTTTTGAGTGATGACTGATTTATAAATCAAACCCTCTGAGTGTAGGGAAGCACACTGACGTCTGATGTCATTTACAGCCAAATGGGTCTTTACGTGTTCAGAAAATTCAAGATGGCTACCCGACGCAAGCAAGACGAATTTGTAAATAACGGAGCAAAACTGTTAATAACCTGTTTAACAAAAGTCGAGAGAAGGAGATTTATTTGCAGCGCTGTGAAAGAAATGTTTTTGTGCTCTTTAACTTCTATTTTACAACCGTGTGTGCTCTGGGAGGACTGCTTCAGGATGTAGAGGCAGTTTGGCACGTTACTTTTATGCTAATGTTAACGGACGTTAGCTCCAAAGTAACGTAACGTGACTGAAGCCTTTGCCTGACAGTTGGCAGAGAATGCACTTTGGTCCGGTGAGTAAAAAAAGTTCAACACATTCCGGCTCTGTTGTCAGGCGCAGTTACGTTTACAGAAAGACTAACGCTAATTACAAGTAAGCTGGCTCACATTGAGGTAATGTTAACTTTGCACTGTTGTGAACTTATGTCAGTCAGTTAACTCATGTTAGTTAACGTTGTATTGTGGAGACAGTCAACCTCTGCGTTTGTTTATAAGCTGTTCCTGAAAATTGTCTAAAGAACAAAAGACTTTCCAGCCAGAAAACAAGTAGAACGATGTCTTCCAGCAAGCCGGCCAGAAGGGGGCAAGACTGCCACACGGGCTACATCGTGCCGGGTGATCTCCATCCCCGCTGTGAGGCATGCCTTGGACTGGAGGACGTCAGGCGAGCCCTCACTTTCGGTTCGCACTGACCTTCTCCCCTCCGAAGAGTGGCGCCGCCAGGTGGATAGCTTGCCTTGTTCACGAGGTGTGGCGGGCCACCTGCTCTCTGGACGCAGCCCTCCACCGGTTGTTGACGGAAAAGCGGGAGTTGGATGGTTCCACTCTTCCCATTCACAGGTCTCCGAGCTTCCCCCTTTCTCTTCGGTCGGGGTTCCCCTGGGCATGGTCAAGTCCCATATCTTGGTCTTCACAGACGCCTCCCTGATGGGCAGGGGCCTTTCACCTGCCTTTCTCAGGTGGTGGGCGGTCTGTGGCAGGGCCGCAGGCCTCTCCACATAAACGGGATGGAGCCCGTCATGGTGTGGAAGGTGATCCGACATTCTCCCCTCTGCTGCGGGACCAGCACTTGCTGGTCTGCACCGACTACAGGGCCGCAGCTGTCTACATAAACTGCTAGGGCGGGGTGCGCTCGGCGCAGATGTTGGGTCTGGCCAGGTAGCTGCTGCCGTGGGTGCACGCTCATCTCCTCTCCTTCAGAGCAGAATGCATCCCTGTACAGATGGGTGGACATCATGTCGAGGGGGGGCCCTCGGCCAGACGAGTGGCACCTCCATCCCAATCTGGCAACCAGATCTGGCTCCGGTTCGGCAGGGCAGAGGTGGATCTGTTTGCCAACAAGGAGAATGCTCAGTGGGCCCTTTGGTTTTCACTGAGCCCGCGGGACGTCCCCACGCTGGAAGTGGACGCCTTCGCACACCACCTTTGGTCTCCCCGGCTGTTGTATGCTTTTCCGCAGGTGCGGCTGAACCCACGCCTTCTGGATCGCCTGCAGTTTTCATCCTTGGTGGGGGGACGCTCTCTCTCAGGCGGGGGGTGCGATCAGGGTCTCAGCCTCTCTGGGTCTAGCCGCTGAGAGGCGACGCCTCGAGGGCTTAGGTCTCTCCCGGGAGGTGGTTCGCACCATCCAGGGGTCGAGGGCCACCTCCACTCAGTCCTCTTACTCCTCTAAGTGGTCGGCTTTCCAACGCTGGTGTCTGGACCAGGGGTCGGACCCTGTCGCCTGTCCGCTGCTGGCGGTGCTTTCGTTCCTCCAGTTGCTCATGGACAGGGGGCTGGCGTTCAGTATGGTTAAAACCTACACTGCTGCCTTTTCATCATGTCATGAGGGCTTCGGGGACAGGACTGTGTTCTCCCACCCCCTGTTGAAGCGTTTCCTTAGGGGGGTGCAGAGGCCGGTGACGTGGGATTCCCATAGTGGGATTTGCCACTGTTTACGCGCCTTAACCCAAACCCTGTTTGAGCCTTTGGAGATGGCGGACCGGAGATTCCTTTCAGCTAAGGTCGCCTTACTCCTGGCTCTGACATCGGCCAAGAGGGTCAGCGATCTGGCTGCCCTCTCTGTGGCTCCATTGTATCTCAAGTTTCAGGGCGACGGCCGCGGGTCATCACCCTCTCGGGTTCTTTTCCTCCCCCCCACGGGTTGGTGGAGGACGCCACGTCCCACCTCCTCTGCCCGGTGCGAGGGCTGTCCTGTTATTTCATGCGCACGGCCGCCTGGCACTGTTCGCAGTGTCTGTTTGTGCACTACTGGGAATGGTCCAAGGGACTTCACCTGTCTGCGCAGCGCCTGTCTCACTGGCTGTGCAATGCCATTTCCCAGGCTTACGTGTCTGCCGGTGAATCTCCCCCGGATGGCATCAGAGCGAACAACACGAGAGGCGTCTCCTCCTCAGTGGCGTTGCACGGTGGGATGACAGTCGACGACATCTGCACGGCGGCCTCCTGGTTGTCCCCATGCTCTTTCGTCCGTTTCTACCTGCGGGGTGTCTCCCTTTTCCCTCTGACTCACTCAGTACTGAGTGTTTCGGTTGAGTGTTTCTCCTTGTGAGTGTGCGGTGCGCCTTCTCCCACGGGACGGTGTGGGGGGGCGGCCACTGCTTACATGGCCCTGCCTTGTGCGCAGCTGATGCGGTTGCTGTCGTGACCCCGCCTGCGTCTGTACAGCTACGCCCCCCCCCACCCAGTTTCCCGACTTACGCATGGGTCGGCGGGTGACTGGGTGGCTCATTATGGCTCTGGGCAGGTGAGTTGTGCTTGGTGGTACCATATGATCCAGTGAGGCGTTGACTCATCCTGCTTCGCCTCTAACCCAATAGCAATAGCCTTAGAGGGCGAAGCCTATACAAAATAGAACAGGGGTTACGTACTATAACCCGTATTCTATGAGTATAGGCGCCCTCTAAGTTGAAGGCCTCACTGGACCTTGGTTCTCAGTGCTGAAGAAAAGGCATTTGGGAGCCGATGGCTGGGTCTCACCGTTATATACAAGGTGCGGACGTAGGAGAGGCCCACGCTGTGGGTGGGTGTAGACTAAAATTCTCAGTGCCGTGCAGGCGCGTGGAAGGGGTAAACCCAATAGCAATAGCCTTAGAGGGCTGCACCTATTCTCATAGAATCCGGCTTAATTTTTCCATTTGGTGTTTTCTCCCTCTTGTTGTTCCTGTCTTCTCCTGTGTAAATGATTATGCATCCCTTTGCTCGGGGCCAGACGCCCAAAGCTGTCCTAGCCAGCAGGTCTCTGGACCAGCTGTTTATGTGTTTTGGTAATTGTGTGTTTATTGTTTTATATTAATATATTCTTCAAAAACTACAGTTTGTTGTTACTAAATTATTTGCTTAATCCCTCACCAACAATTTCCATGACATACCTCCGCCATCTTTTATGGTTAACTTTATTGCTGTGTTTCATTCAGGGACCGCATCCTTTGAAGGCTAAATTTGAAGACCGAATACTTTACAGTCGATGTGACTAGGCTATCCCATTTCGAAGGCTCCTGCAAATGCGGCCAAGAAATGCAGCCTTCTTTTCCTCCGTTTGGAGGATCCAACGGCTGGATCCTTCACAGCCCCAGGTATTAATTGCGCACCAGTTGATTGTCCCAGCGTAAATAATGGCGTCGGCTGTGGCTGTGGAGTTGAGCCCCACAGATTTTACCTATAAATGTAAGTATTGGATTTCAACTCACTTCAAAAGCCAACTACACAAATGTAAAAAACAACAAGAGGCATAAAAACGCAGTATGTCTTTTAAAGAATGGGATTGTGGAAAACGTTAACGTGAGTTGATTGATTAGCTGGCCAGCTAACGTTACCTGAGGTTCTTGATGTGCTATCGTTAAATGCAACTTGGCTGGGCAAGTCACAACTTAAAAAATAAAGCCTTTAACGTCACTTAAAATCGAAGAGGTTCAGATTCTGACCTTCGTCTTACCGAGATTGTGGCGATATACGTCGCTTATACTTATATTACTTACATATTATGTACATAAAAATACCACCTAACATTAGACTGATTTATTGTTAGACAGCTTGTGAACCCTGCTTGGTTTTCAGACAGTTAACGTTAGTAGCGGTTGCAAAAACCTTGGGATATAGTACACAGTTAATGTAACTAGGTTATTCTGCCAGCGTGGTTTGGAGGTAATTAATTAACCCTTTTGATATATCTGCATTTGATCATCTCGTATTTAAAGTTACTGTTAAATTAGCCCCCTTCCTATACAAAACTTGTAATAATACAACTAGCAGATGGGGCGGCCCTTTTGTTGTGCCCTGTCGCCTTTTTCAGTCTTCACAAAATTACCATTTCTTTTGTTTCTCTGTGATTAGGGGAATTTTGGAGAAAATGGGCCTGTGGGAGGTGACTTCGCTCCAAGCAAAAAAAGTGGGACAATTTAAAAAAAAAAAATACAAAGTATGTATGCTTGATTTAAAATTTATATATTCTGTATATATATATATATATATATATATATATATATATTTAAATAATTTTTGTATAATTTGTTCACTATGTAGCATAAAGGGAACTACAAACTGCATTTCATCTTACAACCCTGTTTTAATAAAATACATAAATTTACCTTGTATGTTGTTTATTAATTTTAGCCATGCACGTTAATAAACACAGTTGCTGAAATTTGTTTTTCTGCTGGTTTTATTTACCATGATTGATTTCCTGTGCCTTATGATTGCAAGTGTCCAGGGTCAGGAGAGGGTGTAGGTGGGAAGGCCACTGTTGCAACTTGTGGTTTGTGTTGGGACAGAGGCATTCCAACACCCCACCTGTCGTAATTGCCTCTATGCCTGAGGACACACCAGGGCCAAGTACTGCAGTGGGAGGAGGAGGAAGAGGAGGAGGAAAGCCAGCCGAGAAAGACAAAGAGAAAGAGAGGATGTGCTGCTTCAGCTTCTCAAGGAAGACATGAAGTTGCAGAGAGAGGGAGAGGAGAGCAGAGAGAGGATGTACAGGCTTTTCTCTCTACTAGAGAGACTTGCTGAAAAATAATCCTTAAAGAGTTTTGGATTTTCCCCTCTCCTTTATTGAGTTATATATCTTTTTTGTGCATGTAACAGGTTTGCAAAGTGAAAAAGCCCAAAGTCCAGCCCAAAGGGATTTCCCATCTCCCACAGAAAGCACTGATCTGAACCGCTTGAAAACAGCTCGTTTGTAGTCCAGCCCTTCACTTCCTTTACTTGTGACGTCCCAATGAAAACGCATCATATAGCTTGCCAAGCGGCTAGCGGGGTCAGGCACGCCCTCAAACTAAGCTAGTCTGAGAGGAGGCCCTTTGGCTCGACTCACCTTTGTTTGGTTTTCCGTTGTAGAAATGTTACCTGCTTCCAGGTACTTTTTTTTGTATCACCTCACCTCCATCGAGGTTCCAAGCGAGCTGAGGGATACTAAAATGTAACGTGAAAACACCTCAGACTGCAGATTGGTCAGAGAGAATCGTCACTATTCACTGCATCATCATTGCGTGCGCCAGACAGAGGCCAGCAACAGAAAGTTTTATATTTTACAGTTTTTGTATGTAATTTCATCACTAAATCCACTTCTGAGGTGAGAAATCAGCTGTGTAGATTTCGAATATTGACAGTTTTACTAGAAGTGATGGCAGAACAAAAATGTGCTTGAATATTTTCGGAGTTGAGGAGCTCCACAAGTGGCGGCGGGGGATGCCTGTGCCAATCCGCGGGACGAGCGTGTGAGGCCAGCCAGCCGCCCGCTCACAGAGCCCTCTGCTCCTGCCGTCACACAGACCGCTGCAGCAACGGTAGAGGAAAACACAGCTGGAAGGTTTTCATACCGCTTATCTATCTTTACATTCTGAGGAACGTTTTTAACTTAAATAAGAAAAAGCTGTGTGGATCGCTGTTGTGTGTGTCGCATTGAACATTACGTTGCAGCAGTTGTGTGTGGCATCGCTATGATGACAAGCTACGTACTATCTCTGGGTACTATCTGCAATGGAAAACGGAGCAGGACCGAGTAGAGTCGAGTCTATCCATTTGTGCCATGGTAGCATTTTTCGGCAAGGCAGCATAGATCGTCAGAACACCGGCAACAGTTGACAAAACGATGCAACTCCGGCTCTGTTTGGGCCATGGAAATTCACAATCAAATCAAACTGCAAGTTTGCTTTATTTTTGTAGTGGTTTATTGTAAGATGTGGAACAATGACGTTGTGTGGTTGTGGACTTGTGAGTAACTTGTTCCATCTGTTACGGTCGCAGTCTGAAGTGGCTTTGATTTGGATCACACTACCTTTTTTCTTACAACCCACCCTTCTCTGCTTCTGATTGGCTAGTAGTCCTTACCTGGGAACTGCGCATGTGCAACTCCCAACAAAGATTTTGTACAAGTAAGATGCATCACTCTGTAGCTCAAGAGCGGAGTGTACAACACATAGGGTGAAAAGAGGAGCAGCAGCAATGTGCAGTATGAGAAAAATAAACCATGTAAACCTGTTCTGGTACAACCTCTAAATAAGATTTTGAACCTGAAAATGAGCATAATACCACCTCTTTAAATAATAATATCTACTAATATTTATTAATCAATTAAATAAAATATTTGTTAAATAAATTATTTCATTTTCTGTGGTCTTCTTAGCTATGTCAATATAAAATGCACAAATCCACACCGTTGTCCCACTACAATAGTTATATATATATATATATATATACACAACTATTGTAGTGGGACAACGGTGTGGATTTGTGCATTTTATATTGAATAAATTTGGAGCTGCTCCAAATTCCTCTTTCCCTCTCCCAGAGAGGCGCAGGGGGTGTTGGAGATCAACTTTCAACGGACTGCTGGGGAGACCCCAACGGAGGGGGGGTGAAAGTTGCTTTCTGTAAGTGCTATGCCTGGGCAGTTGATTGTAAAACTGGCGCCTTTTTGATTCCCAAGCTGATAACGCGGGGCCTGACTGTTAAACTGACAAAGGGACACGAACCAGCGATTAGCATTTCCCTGAACAGCCTATCAAAACTGCCCCCCCCCCACACATGTAACTGTGGCAGCTGAACTGGGTCTGTGTTTCATTACCCCATCAAAGGGATACTCCCTGTCTCACCCAAGTTGTGACATAACCCAGAAAGCCGAACTTTAAATAACCAAAGACTGTAGTCTCCAAAGACTCAAAGCATTTAATGAAGTTTAATTAAATCTTTAGTTACTTGATTACGTTTGCCTCTATTTGAGTAGTTATGTTACCATGTTGTTGCTATCTGTGGATATTAGTGCTGAAAAGAATCTAAATAAGTTACTTTTGCAGTGTTTTTATTTTCAGCAAGACACTCCCTCATCTAATAGAATCAATGCTTGTTCATAATACTTTCCTACAAAATTCCTTTAGAAATTATGATAAAGAAATGTCTTACTATACTCTTAATCGCCAGCTTGAATTTAAGGATGAATAACTAAATTCCCCGGTTCCTAAGCAGAGATGATCTTGGATTAATCTAAGCTTTCCTCATGTAACCTAAGCTCCCCCAAGTGGATGAAATAAATATCCTGACCAATAATGTGACAATTGTTTCCTGTTACCAAATGCTTAACTTAGAACGGTACAAACGTTTGACCATTGAGGTTTGATTGTGGAAAATATTTGATTATAATATGCGCAAATAGATTTCTTCTTTTAGACATTAAGTTTAGAAAGGCAATCCGTCGGGAAACCTGAAACGCCCTCTGGGGAACCACGCCCCAGGCAACAAAAGAGCGACACGTGACGTCGTTCCAGCTCTTCTTCTCTTCTCTCTCCTCTCTCTTGGCTCGCTCTGCCCTCTGGACGCTTCGGCACGCGTCCGGCGTGCCTCGCCAGGCAACGCCCTAAGAGTTTGGCCAGCCCTTTGTTCACTTGAAGCTACACACGCGAAGTGCCACACAAACTCTGTGTTCTACACTAAGCTCGTGCCTGGATAGCCTGTGTCCTCTATCCACCAAGCCTGCTCGCCTTCCCGACCACTTTCAAAAGGGCTCGGGTTACACCCTTGCTCAAAAAGCCCTCACTTGACCCAACTCAAGTTGAGAACTATTGACCAGTGTCTCTTCTACCTTTTTTATCCAAAACTATTGAACTATTGGCAGTATTCAAACAGGTCTCAGAATTCCTCTCAGGGAATGACCTCCTAGATCCATATCAGTCTGGTTTTAAGAGTGCCCACTCTACTGAAATGGCTCTTCTGTCTGTAACAGAAGCCCTAAGGTCAGCTAAAGTTGCAGCAGACCTATCAGCTGCCTTTGACACAGTCAACCACAGGATCCTGCTATCTGCCCTCTCAACAATGGGCATCTCGAGTAAAGCACTCCTGTGGTTTGAATCCTACCTCTCGGGGCGTTCCTACAATGTTTTGTGGCAAGGACAATTATCCTCCTCCCACTGCCTCTCCACAGGGGTGCCCCAAGGCTCAGTGCTTGGGCCCCTTCTCTTCTCAATTTACACCACCTCACTGGGGCCGATCATTCACTTGCACGGCTTCTCTTACCACTGCTACGCAGACGACACGCAACTCTACCTATCCTTCCCGCCAGGCGATCCCACTGTCTCGGCGCGGATCACAGACTGTCTATCGGACATATCTGCATGGATGAAGGCTTGCCACCTTCAACTAACCCTCTCAAAGACTGAACTCTTGGTCATTCCAGCAAAGCAATCTATCCACCATAACATCAAACTACAAATTGACTCCGCAACCATCTCTCCAACCAAGGTGGTGAGAAACTTGGGTGTCATGATTGATGACCAGCTGTCGTTTTCAGACCATGTTGCTGCTGTCTCTCGGTCATGCCGCTTTGCTCTATACAGCATAAGGAATATCAGGCCCTACCTCACTCAGTACGCCACCCAGCTTCTGGTACAGGCCATGGTTATCTCTCGCATCGACTATTGCAATGCCCTCCTAGCAGGTCTTCCAGCTTTTGCGGTGAAACCCTTACAAATGGTTCAGAATGCAGCAGTGCGTCTGGTTTTTGATCAGCCCAAAAGGACTCATGTCACTCCATTACTCAGTGACCTCCACTGGGTCCCCATGGCCTCCAGAATCAAATTCAAGTCACTAATGCTTGCATACAGAGTGACTACTGGGTCTGCACTCATCTACCTAAACTCCATAGTACAAACTTACGTTCCTTCTCGGCCGCTACGCTCCTCCAACGAATGCCGCCTGGCTCTGCCATCCCTTCACACAAAGCAATCCCAGTCCCAGCTATTCTCAACTGTGACACCACGATGGTGGAATGAACTACCACACGCCATCAGAGCAGGAGCGTCCCTCTCTAACTTCAAGAAGCTCTTCAAAACTCATCTCTTCCGAGAACACTTCCTCTTATAACACCTCTAACTCCTAACCTCTAACATGCACCTCTCCTGTGCTCTTCTTCTTCTATCCCCTACAATGATCTTGTATTGATTGCACTTTTTGTTAACTCTTATTTCCTTCCCTAGGTATTTACCCCATTGATGTGATATGTATTGTGAGCTCTTACTAGTATTTATTGCTGCTCTTACTAGTATGTATTGTCAGTTGTAGATCTGTAGTTGATGCTCTGTTGATGCTTGTATGTTGTTCCTCAAATGTAAGTCGTAATGTAAGCGTCTGCCAAATGAGTAAATGTAACTTTAATGCCTGTTAAAAATATTGGTGGTCAGGGGGCACCTCCTCCAGGGCAGACACTTCTGTAGACAGCTGGTCACGCCAGGGAGCACCACCCACTGTCTCCAAACCGTTCTCCTTCTGGGGCCACAATGTCACCAGCCCCTAGGCAGATGTTGTGGAGGATGGCACATGCTGTTATGACCTGAAATGGTTAAAAATATATTTCAGTCTGGAAAAAAAACATTTATGCTTTTTGATGAATCAGTCTGTTAATTTACTCATTAGTATAATTTTAAAAAAGTACTCACGTGAGGTACAAAGGTGTGGTGCACCTCCAGCGCTTGCAGGAAGATGGCCCGGAACCCGGTCTTCATCAACCCAAAAGGAGTTATGGCTGTTGAAGTGCTGGGCTCCCACACAAGTACAAGTACAAGTATTGGCCTCTTGTAGGGAGTGATGAGTGGGAGTGGGCGTTGGAGGCACGGGTACCCTCCGTCTGCAAGGATGAAATGCTCTGGAGGAGGGTAGAGTGAACTCCTGTACAGTGGGCTGTAGCAGAGCACTCTGGAGTCGTGGACCGACCCAGGCCAGCCCACGTAGGCGTCAATGAAGCGACCCTGCCGCTCCGTGGCATGATGCGGACATGGCAGCCGTCGATTGCTCAAGCTGCTTTAAAAAAGGCTCTGTCTTGCCAGCCCTGCAAACCCACGGGATATAACTCATACCTAATCCTAGTTTATATTTCATACCAATACCATGAAAAATGACTATTTTACACAGGTTTTCACAAGTGTATGTCTCAGCGTATTTTTTCTGAAATGTGATTTGTTTGCTGGTAGATCATGAATTTTTTAGGCAACACGAAGTGCCAGTCATCGACACAATTGCTTGCAATTGGCTCGGCCTACCCACGAAATAATAGGGGCTGGCCCTTTCTTACAGCGCAGGCTCTCATTGGCTATTGAAGGCTGTGAAAGGCACATGCAAGCTCCTATTGGGGCGAATTAGCTGTCAGTCGAAAGGTTAGTTCAGAGGCTAATTTTAATACAAAATATCGTATTTGTTTACATTCAAATTGGAGTTATTACGGTTATAATGACATACAAGCCACATCTGCCGACAGATATGGAACGATGCCGCAGCAGTCCCTGCGGATTGATGGAATAATGTGTTTTGGACTCAATGTTTTTACTGGATTGAATCGTCTGGACATTTGACAACGTGACAAGACCATTTTTGTTGTATTATAATTGATCGGTGGATTACTATGAGGCTTCATAGGTTGAGTCATGAGGATTTTAGCTTTCAAACAGTGTATCATATGAGTATGAAGCTAACATAGTTGCTGTGTGCTCATACCGAAAGCTGCCGCCAGGACCTTGGAATGTTAAGAGGTTAAAATCTGGATGACCTGGAATTTTCTAATGTTAAACTCAGATAAAACTGAAGTTATTGTTCTGGGGCTTAAGCACCTCCCTGACGCATTATCTAAAGATATAGTTTCCCTTGATGGCATCGCCCCTGGCCTCCAGCACCACTGTGAGGAATCTTGGACTTATCTTCGATCAGGACATGTCGTTTAAGTGTCACATTTAGCAAATTTCAAAGACTGCCCTTTTTCACCTACGTAATACTGCGAAAATTAGGAACATCCTGTCTAAAAATGATGCAGAAAAACTAGTCCATGCATTTGTTACTTCTAGGCTTGATTACTGCAATTCCTTATTATCAGGCTGCTCGAAAAAGTCCATTAAGACTCTTCAGCTGATACAGAATGCTGCAGCACGTGTTCTGACAGGAACCAGGAAAAGAGATCATATTTCTCCTGAGCTTCTCTGCATTGGCTTCCAGTATAGAATTTAAAATCATTCTTCTTACCTACAAAGCTCTTAATGGTCAGGCACCATCTTATCTTAAAGAGCTCATAGAACCTTACTACCCCACCAGAGCACTGCGCTGCCAGAATGCAGGGTTACTTGTGGCTCCTAGAGCCTCCAAAAGTAGAATGGGAGAGTGTTCAGCTATCAAGATCCTCTCCTGTTGAACCAGGTTCCAGTTTGGGTTCAGGAGGCAGACACCATCTCCACATTTAAGAGTAGGCTTAAGACTTTCCTCTTTGATAAAGCTTATAGTTAGGGCTGGCTCAGGTGAGTCCTGAACTATCCCTTAGTTATGCTGCTATAGGCCTTGACTGCCGGGGGACTTCCCATGATGCACTGAGCTCCTCTCTCCTCTTCTTTCTCTCCCTCTATGCAACCTCATCCCATTAATGCACGTTACTAACTCAACTTCTCCCCTTTCCGGTAGTCTTGTGCTTTCTCGTCCCTCTTCTCTCTCCTCCTATCACTTCCTGCAGGTTTTCTGGCTCTGGAGCTGTGGAGTCTGGATCTGTGGTTGCGGGTTACCTGCTGCCCCCGTGTTCCTGCTCGATACCCTCTGCTACAACAACTATTGTTATTATTTTTATTATAATCATTAACATTACGACTATTATCATAAACATTACTGTATATATCTGTACCATTTTCTATTTAGTCTATAGCAACATCACCTTTACTGTCTGTACCTCTGTGTGTATATTGTGTAGGCTGCCTCCCTCCCCTCTCTCTCCCCTTCCATCCCTCTCTCTCTTTCTCTCTGTTCCTCTCTTGCCCTCTCTCTTTCTCTCTGTTCCCCCTCTCGCTCTCTCGCCCCCTCTGGCTCGCTCCCTCTCTTGCCCTCTCTCTCTCTCTCCCTCTCTCTCCTTCACCCCCAACCGGTCGAGGCAGATGGCCGCCCACCCTGAGCCATGGTTCTGCATGAGGTTTCTGCCTCTTAAAAGGAAGTTTTTCCTTGCCTCTGTCGCCTAGTTCTTGCTCTTGGTGGGAATTGTTGGGCTTCTGTAAATAACATCACAGAGTATGGTCTAGAAGCCTATAGTACCTAAATACATATAAAATGTAACGTTTTCTTAGTTACTTGCCCCCGTATTTAAATTTAAAATTAAAATATTAGTCTCCATATTTGTGTCCATGCCGGTGGACCGCAGCTGTGAAGGTTGCTAGGCAACTGGGGCGGCGATTCCCCACGCATGGGTAAGAGCGGGGTCAGTTGATGATGCAATAGACAGTCCTCCGTAGACCAGACCGTCTCATTTAACAACAGGTGGTTCGGCCTTTTGCGGCCGTATGCTTCGTAGGCCACGAAGGCCACACCCTTCAAAGGAACTGAAGGGTCCCTGAATTCAGAGAAAGCTTATATTTTTCATTACCTGAAATGTAAATGCTCCGTATTTGTATAGCACCTTTCTAGTCTTTTCGACCACTCAAAGCTCTTTTACACTACACTACATACACTGAGCCTAAGTGCTCAAACAGAAACTAACATTCACACTCATTCACTGGCGGAACAGCCGCCAGGGGCAATTCAGGGTTCAGTATCTTGCCCAAGGACACTTTAACACGCAACCAGGGAGAGATGTCTTCTCTGCTGACCAGCAGCATGGTGAATCAAACAGCCACTTGGCTTTCTGGGAATTTCCCCAGATACAGCTGCAGTAGGAATTTAATAATACCATAAGCATTTGTACCCAGCGCTGTTCGCGCTACACTGTAAACTAAATCTGCAATTTAAGTTTTTTTCCTGTATTTTTGAAATACATGAAAATATCAAAAAATTGCAAAAATAAACTGTGAATGTACATGTCTAATGTAAAATAACCTGGCGACCTGTCCAGGGTGTACCCCACCTATCGCCCGATGTCAGCTGGGATTGACTCCAGCCCCCCACGACCCTGTATACAGGATAAGCGGTTGACGATGGATGGATGGATGTAAAATAACATGAAAAACCTGTAGCTGTGATTAACCATAACATTTCTGTTATTTAAAAAAAAAAGTTTTTTTTGACATAAACAAACTGTTACAATACATTCAGGAATTTCCCGTATTTTCACAAATATTATTTTTATTATTTAAAAGAAAAAACTGTTATAAATAAGTTTAATACTGTAAAAACATTTCTTAAACTTGGTACAATTAGTAACAGTTAACCGTAACAAAAAACATTTGTTCTGTAACTTGACATAGGTTGTCTTGTTAATTTACAAATAAAAACATTGAATAAATGTTATTTTAATCAGTATATAGTGTCTACAATATTGTTAAACTGTCGAAACACAGTTTTGATCATTGAACAGCCATAATTACTGTAATTTCACAGCTTTCGACTTTTATTATAATTCTTAGATTACAAGTTAGATTAACATAGTATATAATTGCCCCAAAGTGGTAAAATTACAGAAAGGTAATATTTAATCTATTGTTAAATGACAGGTGTTCACACCTTTTAAAGGGGTTAAAAAAGAAAACTTCCTGTAAAATTACGGGTTTGTGATGAAAAATTAATTTTAATGCCATTTTACAGATACTTGATTGAAGAGTCTTAGTTATAGGTGTATTATCAAAAGTAAACATATTTAAATCCTGTTTTTTCATAATTAAAAATTACCAAATGTTCACATTATTACATTACTTTACATATATCCATTTATCCTATAATAGAAACCAGAAACCCATTTTGAGTAATCTTGTACTAGGGTTTTTTATGACAGTTTCAGACTTCCTTAAATTTAATTAATTTGAGCAAACTCAAACATTTAGCTGACACTTATCTAAAGCAACTTACAATCGAGGTCACAGGTGGATTGAACCCAGGTCTCTCACACCATAGGCATGTGTCTTATCCATTGCGCCATCACCACCCCACAGACCTTTTAAAGTACAATACAAATTCCCACATCTGATACTATTTATAGACCATTTCTTCAGTTCCATGCTCACAACAAATAAGTTTGTTCTCCTGAAACAAAAGTAGTTTAGTTTTTATTAACCTTATTGACGACATTTTCAGATCTGTTCATTAGAAACATAATTGGGTCAACATAAAGAATATTTTGGATACTGTCAGACACAGCTCCAAGATTAAAGTGCATTCTGAATGTAATCGGAAAGTATTTCTTAAAATGCTAGCATTTTGCTTTGATAGGACTGTACAGACATGAAAGGCAAAGGAGACGGGGAAATGGTGGTTTTACATACAGTGAACTTAATGCACAATCCTTAGATTTAGACTTCTTCCCTGGTTTCAATATGATATTTTATGACTTTCTAAAGCTAGTTTTTGTATCTGGTAAATGTTGTTACAGCTGTATGTGTTTCTCTGAGCTGTGCATCCTTGTTCCTTTTCTGTCCTCTAGTTGCCCTCTGAGAGAACTCGAACTGTGTCGGTTACGATACTATGGGAACGCCTCTAGGCGTAGCAGGTCTGAACGTGAATGAAATCACTCCAATCCTGTTGGTTTGTTGCTAGAATGGTAAGGTGTGACAGAATAACCAGAGGAGTATAAAGCACACCTGTACACACCCATCATTAGCTCTTTTCTATTCAGCAGGCGCTCTGTATGTTGTTTGAAGAAAGCTCCAGTCCTACAAGCAGTGTGTCTTACCTGAAGAAGTCGTCTACCAGCATGTCCGGCAACCAGAAGTACAGAAGGTGTGTTTTTCCTTGCCCTCGGTACATCACGGATGGAGATTCTCATGAGATGTGTGTCTCATGTTTGGGGATGGAGCACGCCCGGGCAGCTCTCGAGGAGGCTGCCTGCGGCCATTGCGAAGCCCTTTCCATGCGGGTACTGAGGTCCCACATGGCTCTCTTTTCCAAGGATGGCCATATGTGTTCTCCACGTGGCGTGGGCCCTGCGGCCGCTCAGGCAGCCCGGCGGCTTCACTCATGGGGTTCACAGCGTGATCTGTCGGAGGATTTCGGGACGGCTGAGGCTTTTTCCCGACCTTCATCCGCTGGCTCCGATGCTTCCTTTCCTCGTTCAGGAGCCCGTTTCTCGGCTTCTCCCGCTCGTGATTTGGATCCGGAGATGCTGCAGCAATCCGACTCCGAGGAGGTGGACGTGGACGTGCTCAGCATAGTGGACGATAACTTCCGGGTGTCGGGGCGGCGTCATCAGGCGGCGACTATGACGTGCTGCTGGAGGTGGTGACTAGAGCCGTGGCTAAGCTCAACATCAACTGGCCACAGGAGGAGCAGACACCACAGGCTAGTGGTAAGCTTGATGAAAGGTTTCTCAAGCACCATGCAACACCTCCAGGGCGGTCTCTGCCATTCTTTCCTGATTTGCATGATGAACTGAGTAAATCATGGGGCAGACACTTCTCTACACGGCTTTCCACACCCCGATCACTGAACTACAGTAATATGATGGGGGTTAGGGACCATGGTTATGGGAGGATGCCTCGGGTGGAGGATGCGCTTGCAAGCTATCTCTCCCCTCGACTTGCGTCCTCCCTGGAGAAGCCGGCGTTACCCTCCAAGCCATGTCGTACATAATCTACGCTCGTGGGGAAGGCGTACATGGCAGCAGGCCAGGCAGGTGCGAGCTTGCACACCATGGCGGTGCTTCAAGCCTACCAAGCCGACCTGCTACAGGAGATGGTTCAGAGGGGGGGGGGTCCCTCTGAGGAAGATCTGGCATGTTAAGACGCAGGGACAAGCGTTCCACCAGTACCTCCCTCACCAGTCTGGACCCAAGGCAGCTGAGGCTGCCAGGCGTAGGTCCCTTCCCTCTACGAGCTCCTACCGAGGGGAGAGGAAGCAGAATGTCGCTTCTCGGGAGCCCCCTTGAGGAGCTGGGGCAGCGAACCTCAGCCTTCTGAGAGACGCGATCTGAGGACCGTCATCCAGTCCCGACGGAGCTCAGGGAAGAGGTCCTGAAGACCGGGGTAGGGGAGTCTTTTCTCCCCTCCAGCACATTTCTCTGTGGGTCCTGCGCACTGCCATTGATGGTTATCGACTACAGTTCAAAACCCGCCCTCCAAAATTCAACGGGGTGGTTTGGACTGTGGTCCGCCCGGAGCAAGGGACAGGAAGTTCTTACTCTGCTGAGGAAAGGGGCCGTGGAACGTGTCTCCCCCCCAGACAGAGACGCCGGGTTCTACAGCCGGTACTTCATAGTCCCCAAGAAGGACGGAGGGCTGCGCCCTATTTTGGATCTGCGGGTTCTAAACCGGCCTCTGAGGAGATTCAGGTTCAAGATGCTCACCATCCCCGCCATCGTGACGCACATCCAATCCGAGGATTGGTTCGTCACGATAGATCTAAAGGACGCCTATATCCACGTCTCCATCCGTCCTTCTCACAGGAAGTTCCTGAGGTTCGCCTTCGGGGGTGTGGCTTAACAGTATCGGGTTCTTCCATTTGGCCTGGCACTTTCCCCTCGCGCATTCACCAAGTGTATGGATTCAGCACTGGCCCCGCTGAGGCTCCAGGGCATCCGGATTTTCAATTACATCGACAACTGGCTCATCCTAGCTCAGTCTTGAGAGTTGGCGGTTCGGCATCGAGATGTCGTTCTGGCTCATCTGCTGCATTTAGGGCTGAGGCTCAACGCAAAGAAGAGTGTGCTGGCGCCCACCCAACGGACTACGTTCCTAGGGGTAGTATGGGATTCGACAACGATGCGGGCACAATTGTCTCCGGCACGTGTCGACACCATATGGGCTGCCATGAAAGGGGTGAAGTTAGGCCACGCCATCACTGTAAAACACTTTCAACGAGTTGGGTCTCCTGGTGGCTGCGTCCAGCGTAATACCATCTGGACTGCTGCACATGAGACCCCTGCATTGGTGGCTAAGGACCAAGGGTTTTTCCCCAAGGGGAAATCCCTTCCGTCTGATTTGGGTTACGCGCAAGTGTCTTTGTTCCCTATCAGTTTGGAAGGAAACTTGGTTCCTGTCCCAGGGGCCCGTGCTGGGAGGGTCTTGTTGCCGGCTGGTCATTTTGACAGACGCCTCCCTCACAGGCTGGGGCGCGGTCATGGGCGGCCGCTTTGCAAGGGGATCCTAGCAGGTGCATCAGTCCGAGTGGCATATCAACTGTCTCGAGATGTTGGCGGTAAAGGAGTTTCCTGCCTGATCTCCAAGGCCACCACGTCCTGGTTCGTTCCGACAACAAAGCAGTGGTGGCCTATCTGAATCACCAGGGCGGTCTGTGCTCGCGCCCTCCGTACAGACTGGTGCGTCAGATCCTCCTGTGGTCCCAGCAGAGGTTACTATTGCTCAGGGCGATGTATCACCTGGGGACACAGAATCAGGGAGCAGACCTGCTGTCGAGGCATGGGCTGAGGCCCGGGGAATGGAGACTTCACCCCGAAGTGGTGGAGCTCTTGTGCAGAGAGTTCGGCCCCATAGACGTGGATCTGTTTGCGTCTCAAGAGACTACGAACTGCCCGCTATGGTTTTCTCTTGTTCCTCCAGCCCCGTTGGGTCTGGACGCCATGGTACCTTTCCACGCCCCTCTGAGGGAGGGGTCTTTGGGGAAACTTCTCTTGGTTGTACGTTCCTCCGTGGTGCCCGGAGGATGTGACCTGCGACTCGGTCCAAGGTTCCCACTTGGGATCTGGCGGTGGTTCTTGGGGCGTTGGCTGAGGCCCCCTTCAAACCCCTGGAGTCAGCTGAGGCTAAGCACTTGACCCTCAAGATGGCCTTTCTCCTTGCTATCACCTTTCTGAGGAGGGTGGGGGATCTCCAAGCGCTTTCGGTTTCCCGAATTGGAGTGATTTAATTCACGTTCAGACCTTCTACGCCTAGAGGCGTTCCCATGGTGTCGTAACCGACGCAGTGTCTCGTTCCCCTTCTCGGGGAACCAGGGTTACATACGTAACCCGAGACGTTCTGCCCCAGGAGTGCTACAGCTGATTGCTGAATTAGGTCCACCTGGCCTTGCAAGGCAGTGCACAACTATGTGCACGGGAGTTGTGGGAAGTCCAAAATTTCGAAATTAAGTTGGTACACAAAAAAGATGCAAATATATGCAAGTAGAAATGCGAATGTGAAGTTTTTCTTGGCAGTCCAAATGAATCCATTTGTTTGCAAGTTTTTGGTATGCAAGCCAAAAGTACATTTTCAGATTCGACTGACTTTGCACAACAACACCTCTGGCAAACGGCAAACAAAATCAACAATATATCTATCCAAGGTCTGCAAGACATTAAGTTTCCCTTAATAATTGGTATGGTGACCAAATTTTGGAAATGTGTTAGTACATAGAACTCTCCACAGAATTGGGGAAGAATTCAAGTCTGGTGGCTACATGGCTGCAAAAATGACAGAGCAGATAACCACTCCCCCTCCACTACCAGCTCTTCCATTATGTGTGAGCAATAAGCAGAAGGCAGATGATCTACACTAGCTTGCTGTTCCTTACATCCAAAAAGCTTGACAGCGTTTGATTTACAATATAACTGCATTGATAAATAGGACTGTGTGATCTGACAGTATCTTGCCAAAAAAAGGGGGAAACCCCTTCCGAATCATTGAATTTAGATGTTCCAATCACTTCCATGACCACAGGTGTATAAAATCAAGCACCTAGGCATGTGGACTGCTTCTACAAACATTTGTGAAAGAATGGGTCACTGTCAGGAGCTCAGTAAACTCAAGCTTGTTACCTGTCCATTTGTGAAATTTCCTTACTACTAAATATTCCAAGGTCAACTGTTAGTGGTATTATAACTAAGTGGAAGTGATTTGGAACAGAAACTCAGCCTTGAAGTGGTAGGCCACATAAAATCACAGAGCGGGGTCGGTGCATCTCCAGAAGCTGCCAACTTTCTGCAGAGTCGAGAGCTACAGACCTCCAAACATTGTGTGACCTTGAGATTAGCTCTAGAACAGTGCGTGAGAGCTTCATGGAATGGGTTTCCATGGCCGAGCAGCTCCATCCAAGCCTTACTTCACCAAGTGCATTGCAAAGCGTCGGATACATGGTGAAAAGCACACCGCCACTAAACACTAGTGCAGTGGAGACGTGTTCTCTGGAGTGACGAATCACGCTTCTCTGTCTGGTCTGATGGATAAGTTTGGGTTTGGTGGTTGCCAAGAGAATGGTACTGGCCTGACTGCATTGTGCCAAGCGTGTAAAGTTTGGTGTGGGGGTGCTTTTCTGGGGTTGGGCTTGGCCCCTTAGTTCCAGTGAAAGGAACTGCTTCAGTATACCAAAACATTTTGGACAATTTCATGCTCCCAGCTTTGTGGAAACAGTTTGGGAATGGTCCCTTCCTGTTCCAACATGACTGTGCATTTACTGTTATTAGTTTATTGGTTTTTATTTAACCAATGTCGATACATCTATACCTGGTGTACTAAACATTAAAAGCAAATTCTCTAAAATCTCAGGTTATAAAATAAACATAGTTAAAACAGAAATTCTGGCAGTAAATCAAATAAAAAACACCTTAGAATTAAAATTTAAGTAACTTAAAATCCAACCACGAAAAATCAGATATCTCGGCTGTTACATAAGTGCAGATAAAAAACAATTGTTTAAAGACAACAATTTAAAAATAGCCTGGATAAGCACCTTGACTTAAAGCTGAACATGATTGGCAGGCAGTGTTGTGTGTAACGCGTTACAAAGTAACATTAACATAACTACTTTTTCGGGTAAAAAGTAGTGTAACGCGCTACTACGGAAAATTTGGTAACGAAACGTAGTTCCTTTTTCAACTCGGCGCAATGTTACTTTTCCCATGGATAGATTTGACTGCGACACTGCCTTCTCAGCTGCGCGCTTGCGCAATAGTCACAAGCTCCACACGGTAGGTTACGGACAGAGGCTGGAAGCAGAGCAATCATGGCAAGCGGTGCTGCTCATCGCGGAGTGTCGCACTGATGCAGAGCCGGCTGAGAATAAAAACAGAGAAGTTGCTGCACACAGCAGCGCCAATGAGAAGGACTTTTTTTCTTTTGATGAGGAGGAGGAAGACACAATGGCCTTTAGTGCAGACTCAGAGGTACTTGAATACATGAGATCAGGCTCAGAGTTGGAAGTTCTCAACCGTTTCCCCCGAGTGAAAGCTGTGTTCATGAAATACAACACTGCCACACCATCCAGTGCACCGGTGGAAAGGCTGTTCAGCCTGGGAGGTCTTGTGCTTACCCCCAGAAGAAACAGACTTTCAGATAAATGTTTCGAAAGACTTCTCCTGATGAGGTATAATTACCCATTTTGTAGGGATGTGGAATAGCTGCCACCCATGCTATAGACAACTCAAGCCTATGCCTAATATCCTCTTTTCTATCTGCCATCATACTGTGAAGAAGGGTCAGCATATTCAGTTAACATAACCTTTTTAATTCTGAGGCTAGTCATGTTTTAAGTTGTGCTTTATTTTATTTTAGCTAAAATGTCATTGCCTCTAAGCTGTATTATGCCATTTTATTTTATTCACACAAGCCATCGACATCAAGCCATTTTTAAGTTTTTTTTTTTTCTGTTGGATTAAGATGAGGCATTCATGTTTTATTTTGAGACATATGACCCATTTTGAGGTTACCATGTTGTTCCTAAGGAGCCTATGGATACTATATTTATAATAAAAAGCGCAAAAGAAATACCTGTTATGTCCTCCATAGTTTTACTTTATGTAAGCCTACACATTTAGGAACAGATATTGGGTTCTGCCCAAAGTTAAGCAACATGAAAGTAACGTAAAAGTAACGAGTAACGTAAAAACTTACTTTCCAAAGGAGGTAACTAAGTAAAGTAACGGATTACTTTAAAAAAAGTAACGAGTAACGAGCAAAAATTTCTTTTTAAAAGTAACTTCCCCAACACTGTTGGCAGGATAAATTTTATAAAAATGATGTGGCTTTCTAAATTTATAAATATATTTCAGTGTATACCTCTAACACCACCAAAGTCTTATTTCCGTGAATTAAATTCCCTAATTTCATCCTTTATCTGGGCGGGGAAAACATCCAGAATAAAGAGGAATCTTTTGTTCTGCTCTCAGAAAGAAGGAGGTTTAAATTTCCCTAATATGGAACTGTATCACACCGCAGCCCAAATGTTTTATATTGATAGAATCATTAATAACACTAATGAAGATCCATGGATAGATAATGAGAACTATCAACTACAACCATCAAGCTTATTTACCGCTCTCTTCTCAAAAAGGAAAAAAATCTAATCTGATAACTTTGTTATCAACAGCACTCTAAATATGTGGGAAAAAACAACCAGAACGTTAGGACAAGAAATTGGGACCCCAATACACATAAAAATTTTGAATAACCCATCGATTTCAATGCAGGGTACAGCATTAGGGTGGAAGACTTGGAAAGATAAACTTAAACTTTAAACTTAAAGATACAGAAACATTCAGGTACCTCCAGTTGAAAAATTGTGATATTGAAAATGACGTCCCATCAACAATAAAGAAACTTTTAATCCAAAATGCAGGGAAAGGGTTAGTAAGCAAGTTGTACCACATGTTTATTACTGCTAATGACAATGAGGACTTGCTACATAAGATATATGAGGGCTGGAATAAAGATTTGGAGGGTTTCAATACTGAAACAAAATGGAAGGAGGGTTTGTGAGTTACATATGGAATTACAACTAATGAAAATTTGCGGCTAATACAGTACAAGTTAATGACAAGTATATATTACAGTAGAGATAAAATCAATAAGTTTGACACCACAACTCCTGCAAATTGCCTAAAATTCCACCACGAGGAAGATTCACTTATGCATGAAATTATTTAAAAAGGTAAACAGAAGAGGAGCTGTGCATAAAAACCTCATAAAAATTAAAACCACAAGAGCAATAGTGCAAACGAATAGGAGAGTTAAATGTGGACTCTTAAACATCAGATCTCTCTCTTCTAAAGGTGTACTAGTAAATGAACTAATATCAGATTATGATATTGATTTATTTGGTCTTACTGAAACCTGGCTGGGTGATGGAGAATATGTTAGCCTAAATGAATCCACCCCTCCCAGTCATATTAATACTCACATTCCTCGAGGCACAGGCCGAGGAGGTGGAGTTGCAGCTATCTTCGACTCTAGCCTACTAATCAGCTCTAAACCTAAACTAAACTATAACTCATTTGAAAGTCTTGTTCTTAGTCTTTCGCACCCAAGTTGGAAATCACTGCAACCAATTCTTTTTGTTATAGTGTACCGAGCACCTGGCCCGTACTCTGAATTCTTATCTGAATTTGCAGAGTTTTTGTCAACTTTAGTCCTTAAAACGGACAAAGTTATTATTGTAGGAGATTTTAATATTCATGTGGATGTTGAGAATGACAGCTTTAGTACTGCGTTTATCTCTCTGTTAGATTCCATCGGCTTCTCTCAGAGTGTTCATGAACCGACTCACTGTTTTAACCACACCCTCGACCTTGTTTTGGTGTATGGTATTGAAATTGAACATTTAGTGGTGTTCCCACAGAATCCCTCTTTATCCGACCACTGTTTGATAACTTTTGAGTTTGTATTGCTGAACTACTCGCCATTGGGCAAAGATTTCTATACAAGATGTCTGTCTGATAGTGCCATAGCTAAATTTAAGGATGCGATTCCATCAGCTCTAAATACATTATCTAGTCACAAAGTAACGGAGGACTCCTATGCTAATTTCAGTCCCTCCCAAATTGATCATCTTGTTGATAGTGCTGCAGGCTCGCTGCGAATAACACTCGACTCTGTAGCCCCTCTAAAAAAGAAAATACTAAAACAAAGACGGTTAGCTCCATGGTATAATACTGAAACTCGCAAATTAAAGCAAATATCACGGAAACTTGAGAGGAATTGGCGTTCTACCAAAGTGGAAAATTCTCGTTTAATTTGGCAAGATAGTCTTAAAACTTATAGGAAGGCCCTCCGTAATGCCAGAGCAGCGTACTACTCGTCATTAATAGAGGAAAATAGGAACAACCCCAGGTTTCTTTTCAGCACTGTAGCCAGGCTGACAGAGAGTCACAGCTCTATTGAGCCAAGTATTCCCATAGCTCACAGTAGTTACGATTTCATGAGCTTCTTTAATAATAAAATTCTAGCTATTAGAGACAAAATTCACCAAGACCTGCCCTCAATTGGCACCGACTTATCTCTTAACTCAGGAACCTGTAGCTGTAGAACCAGATACATGTTTAGACTGTTTTGCTTCCCTCAATCTTTACCAACTAACTTCAATAATTTCTTCATCTAAACCATCAACCTGCCTCTTAGACCCCATCCCGACTAGGCTGCTTAAAGATGTTCTACCCTTAGTCAGCACCTCTATACTAGATATGATCAATCTATCTTTATCAACAGGCTATGTACCACAGTACTTTAAAGTAGCTGTAATTAAACCTCTTCTGAAAAAGCCCAAACTTGATCCGGATGTTTTAGCCAACTATAGACCTATATCTAACCTTCCATTTCTCTCTAAGGTTCTGGAGAAAGCAGTTGCTAAACAGCTGTGTGACTTTCTACAGAGCAATAGTTTATTTGAGGATTTTCAGTCAGGATTTAGAGCTCATCATAGCACAGAGACAGCACTGGTGAAAATTACTAATGACCTCCTTATTGCATCAGACAAAGGACTTGTCTCTGTAGTGGTTTTATTAGATCTTAGTGCTGCATTTGATACCATTGACCATCAGATCCTATTGCAGAGACTGGAATATTTCATTGGCATTAAAGGAACCGCTCTAAGCTGGTTTAAGTCCTATTTATCAGATCGATTTCAGTTTGTACATGTTAACGATGAGTCCTCCATGCACGCCAAAGTTACTCATGGAGTTCCTCAAGGATCTGTCCTTGGACCAATCCTCTTCACTTTATATATGCTTCCTTTAGGCAATATTATCAGGAAATATTCCATAAGCTTTCATTGTTATGCAGATGATACTCAGTTATATCTATCGATCAAGCCAGATGAAACTCATCAGTTAGCTAAACTTCAAATGTGCCTTCAGGATGTTAAAACCTGGATGACCTGTAATTTTCTAATGTTAAACTCAGATAAAACTGAAATTATTGCTCTGGGGCCTAAGCACCTCCGTGACGCATTATCTAAAGATATAGTTTCCCTGGATGGCATCGCCTTGGCCTCCAGCACCACTGTGAGGAATCTTGGAGTTATCTTTGATCAGGACATGTCGTTTAAGTCTCACATTAAGCAAATTTCAAGGACCGCCTTTTTTCACCTACGTAATATTGCGAAAATCAGGAACATCCTGTCTAAAAATGATGCAGAAAAACTAGTCCATGCATTTGTTACTTCTAGGCTGGATTACTGCAATTCCTTATTATCAGGCTGCTCGAAAAAGTCCATTAAGACTCTTCAGCTGATCCAGAATGCTGCAGCACGTGTTCTGACAGGAACCAGGAAAAGAGATCACATTTCTCCTGTTTTAGCTTCTTTGCATTGGCTTCCAGTAAAATCCAGAATAGAATTTAAAATCATTCTTCTTACCTACAAAGCTCTTAATGGTCAGGCACCATCTTATCTTAAAGAGCTCATAGTACCTTACTACCCCACCAGAGCACTGCGCTCCCAGAATGCAGGGTTACTTGTGGTTCCTAGAGTCTCCAAAAGTAGACTAGGAGCCAGAGCGTTCAGCTATCAAGCTCCTCTCCTGTGGAACCAGGTTCCAGTTTGGGTTCAGGAGGCAGACACCATCTCCACATTTAAGAGTAGGCTTAAGACTTTCCTCTTTGATAAAGCTTATAGTTAGGGCTGGCTCAGGTAGTCCTGAACCATCCCTTAGTTATGCTGCTATAGGCCTAGACTGCCGGGGGATTTCCCATGATGCACTGAGCTCCTCTCTCCTCTACTTTCTCTCCCTCTGTATGCAACCTTATCCCATTATTGCATGTTACTAACACAACTTCTCCCCTTTCTGGTAGTCTTGTGCTTTCTCGTCTCTCTCCTCTCTCCTATCACTTCCTGCAGGTTTTCTGGCTCTGGAGCTGTGGAGTCTGGATCTGTGGCTGCGGGTCACCTGCTGCCCCTGTGTTCCTGCTCGACACCCTCTGCTGCAACGACTATTGTTGCTAGTCTTATTGTTATTATTGTTATTATAATCATTAACATTACGATGGTTACCATTAACACTATTATAAATATCTGTACCATTTTTCATTTAGTCTATAGCAACATTACCTTCACTGTGTGTACCTCTGTGTGTATATTGTGTAGGCTGCCTCCCTCCCCTCTCTCTCTCCTTACATCTCTCTCTCCTTACATCTCTCTCTCTCTCTCCTTACATCTCTCTCTCTCTCTCTCTCTCTCTCTCTCTCTCACCCCAACCGGTCGAGGCAGATGGCCGCCCACCCTGAGCCATGGTTCTGCTCGAGGTTTCTGCCTCTTAAAAGGAAGTTTTTCCTTGCCTCTGTCGCCTAGTGCTTGCTCTTGGTGGGAACTGTTGGGCTTCTGTAAATAACATCACAGAGTACGGTCTAGACCTGCTCTTTTATGAAAAGCGCTGTGAGATAACTGTTGTTGTGATTTGGCACTATATAAATAAAATTGAATTGAATTGAAATGAATGCCTTTTGGTATTGCAAAAAAATCCAGGAAATCTGGAGAGAAATTGAAAGATGGCTTTCAGAGGTATGTGACCATGAAATGGTGTTCACAACGGAGATCTGCCTTTTACAAGATATTAGTAAGATCAGATACCCCGTAGGATGGCAGATAGTATTTTCATCATTAATCTTTAAAAAATTAATACTACAGCACTGGAAACGCCCCTAGCCTAGAAAAATGGAAATTAATAATGAAATATTATTTGAATATTGAGAGATCCGTGTCAGCAGACAGTAACAAAGAAAGACAGTTTGAGGCCGTGTGGAAGAGAATATATGATGCCCTTTAGTCTATCTACCCAATCAATTTCAACCCAGCACTAATGTTGATTATATAAGTACCTCGAATGCCTGTGTGAATGAATGAATGTTTGTCTTGTCCTGTCTTGTCTGTCCTATATGTCTTAATGAATGAATGGCTACCTACGTTGTCTATGTCCTTTACATCACCTGTCCTGTGCCCTATATTGTCCTACGCTAGTTTGAAAACTGTGATAGTTGCCTGCAGCTTTGGTATTATCATTGCCACGTATATGCCAGCACTATGCTAAAATACACAATGAGATATGTATCCTCTCCTCATGTTTCCTGAACACCCAAATGCATTACCATAAATTGCTCTACCTCCTGAGCCGCCCCAGCTGAGGCTCAGGAGGTAGAGCGGGTTGGCCATTAATCGTAGGTAACACATTGATGAAGCCATGTCGTAAACCTTGTGAGTTTGCAGTTAATGCCGTGGGGGTGGCGTGGAGGTGAAGTTCCAAGCTTCGCCATGACACAGGAAGTTGTTGTAACTTGACTGTACATGCTCAGACCTCTACCAAATTTTACACATTTATTAAGAGTATCGTCCTGAACACATGTACATGCCGACCTTCACCCACAGTCATAGTGCCACCTGCGGGCAACAGGAAGTGACTTTTAACGAAGCAGCCCCCGCAGCACGAAATTTTGGTGGCACGCGTATCATTTCCAGACGTACCAAAAAGCCTCATGGAGCGATGCCCTAAACCCAACAGGAAGTCGGCCTTTTTGAATTTTGTGGTAATTTCTGGATGATTTACACACACCATACTTTAACAAACTCCTGCTACAGAATTAGTCCGACCAACTTCAGATTTTTGCTATCTAGTCTAATCCCACAGACCATTAAAGACAAAGTTGTTGTAACTTCACTGTACATTCTCACATCTGCACCAGACTTTATGTGCTTGATAACAGTCCCGCCCCGAACATATCAACATGTTCAGTTATGGTCGTAGGGTGAAGTGCTATTTAGCGCCACAAAGGGGACACAGAAAGTGATGATTAAGACCTTTGTGTAACGTCCGAAGCGCATGGCAAATTCACAGCCACACTGTCAGAGCTCCAGAATCTGACACGCGACCGCCTAGACATGCTACACGTGTGAGGGCAATGCAAGGCATTGCGGTTCCCAGTAGCAGCAGAGCTGGGGACCCTGTTGGGATTGTTGTCGTTTGTATTATTATTCTTCCATACGTTTTCGCCAATACTGCAGCCTAGATAGTAACTGCTACAGACACGAAACTCACAGGGTACTTCAGACCCATGAGACGACAGCATGCGAAAACATTGGCTTACTTCTACCTCTAGGGTACCTTCAAGCAAGGTCCAAAGTTTTGCACTTTCAAATCACTGTAACTCCCGCAAACAAAGGCGGATATCAACAACCTTCTATGTTATCTATGCATTCGTGGGCTCGAGCTGAATCTCCTGATATAGGCCACACCCATTTCCACCTAGACTTTTTTTTTACTACATTGCGAATACTGAAAAACCTATTTTAATTTACTCCTCCGAAGTCGCAAGTCCGATCGGCACCAAACTTGGCACTCACCATGTCTGGACCAAACCTATGAAAGTTTGATCAGACGAATGAATGATGAATGTTGTAAATATAAGCTAAAAAATGTTTGCAAAAAACACTAAAAACAGGAAGTGATGTCATATCTCAGGTTTGGAATGGCCGATCGACACCAAAATTAATGTGGGATGCCCCCCTGAGGAATGTGCAAAATGTGGTGCAACTAGCCCCTAGGTGGCGCTCTATAACTCTATAAGTCACATTGACATGAAACTTGAGCCGAATTGTTCAGTATGGTCCCCTCACGACAGGCACCAGATTTGACCCAAATATGCCCATAGGTGGCGCTGTTATTGCACATGCATTTTATATCTCCATAACCACAAGTCTGATTAATACCAAATTTGGGCCCTTGATGACACCTGAAAAATTTGGTGCAATTTGGCCTGCTATAGTGCTATAATCAAAGCTCAAATACTGTGCGAAAATCCCATTCATTTTTTCGGATTTGGAACCAAAGGACATTTTGCCTCATGACTACGCACCATTACATTGCACATTCATAAACTTTATGTCTACGTATTTGGGGGATACTGACGATTCGTACTGTATAGGTTACACCTCTATGCGATGACGTTTTCATTTTGCCAAATCACGAAAACTGTAAAACCTATTTTAATTATCTCCTCCAAAGTGGCAAGTCCAATCGGCACAAAACTTGGCATGGACAATCTCTGGACCAAGCTGATGAAAGTTTGTAGAGGAAATTTTGATCCGCGAAAAAATTTTGTATTTATAAGCTAACAAATTTTGCTTAAAACAGGATGTGATGTCATATCTTAGGTTTAGAATGACTGATCTACACCAAACTTGGAGATATTATCTGGCACGACTCCCCAAGGGGCTGTGTGAAATTTGGTGTCATTTGGCCTCTAGGTGGTGCTATTAATCATATCAAATAACACTCCCATACACATTCATTTTATATCTCTGTCTTAAGTCCCTTTAATATCAAACTCTGCTCGCTTATTCACCATGGGCCTGGCGCTGGGAGGCTTGGACCCCGCTTACAACTGCTTGCAGTTCTAGTTGTTGTTATTATTATCATTAACATTACAATTATCAGAAACACTACTATAATTATCTGCACCATTATTCATTCAGTCTGTACCAACATTACCTTTACTTATATTGTGTAGGCTGCTCCCCCATTGTGATTTGGCGCTATATATTAATAAAATTTAATTGAAGACCAGTTCAGCAGAAACAGAGCAACCTCCGTGCAGGTTTCATTCCTTTCAAATCTCGTAGATTTATCCAGCATTGAAACATGTCACAGATGTTAACACGGGTCTTCCCCTCGCCTAGTCAGACCTTTCTCTCTTTGGCATTTTTTCTGCCATCTTCACAGCTATAGAGTCCCGTAATGAGTCCAGGATGTTCGAATGTACTGGTGTTTGTTTACATTCTCTGTCCCACTGCTTAGAACACAAGCGCTCTACCGCCACCTGCTGCTCACTCCGAGCATCTTTGGTTGGGCTCAATTTACAGACCCATGGCGATGTAGAAAACCGGATTTTTTTTCAGAGCACATGATAAACACAGAGAGCTAGCGACCCATGATGGAATATTTGCTGAATTTAACAAAAAGTGTATGGGATTAGAATCGCAAAGTATCCCTTTAACTGAGAAGGTAACCGCTGTGCCCTATCTTATCAACATTAAAGTTGAATCCACTCATTCCTGCTGCTGCGGAAGGATTAGCTGCACCACTGAAACTGCCAGAGAATCAACAGGAGTAGTGCCCCATATTTAATAACAATAACTTATCATTTTGAATATTAATACTTTCATCAATATGTCTATAATATCTTTGATATTCAGCATTCAGCCAATAACCAAACCTGACCCCATGTTGAATCCCCAACAACTTTTATAAAAACAAAGGTAGAGTAAGTAATCTCAGTGGATTAACAGTGCCCTCCCCCCTTGAAGTAGTTGACTGAGGAGATGGCTTCATAGGAGGAGGTGTCCTCTGGTGTGCAACTCTCAGTAAGAGCAAGGAAATCCCAAGATCGTATGGAGGCACAGCCGGAGATTAATTTGCAGCAAGCCACTGTGACAAGGAGTTGGTTGTCTATTGAGTGGGTGGCATAGATAAGATTAGAGAGGTTACAATGATGCTAAATGATGCAGTTCTATAGTAGGTTGTAATGTTAATACAACAAGCTGTCTATAACTGAGGCACTGGAGACTGGCAAACAAACACTTGCTCTGCCTAAGCGCCTGAAGTGACACAAGGGAGAAGCAGAAGCCAGGAGAATAAACCGGATGTTCCCCACTGAATCCTCCATAGTGTTCTATCAGTGGCAGGGTAATAACACAAAATTAGATTCTCTCAATCTGAATGATTTCCTCGTCAGCGTTGTATGACAGTTATTATTGTGTTAGGTAACATCGTATAATATGACAAATGTAATCAAACCTTGTTTTCAAATGTCAGGTAAACCATTCAAACAGTTTAAATGACCCCCCACTAACAGCCTGGGTTGCGGTGGAGAAGGAGGGATTGGTGCGATTTGGCCACTGCACCTGTATGGCAGGTTTAGGAGAAGTTTGTTCACATGTAGGTGCCATACTCTACACTTTACTAGCAGCTGTGAACAAACTGAGTGGCACTGCATGCACAGATGGAGCCTGTGTCTGGAATGAGCCTAGTATGGGAGTCGTCAGGAAAGTAGGGTATGCACCAGGGAGTCAGATAGCTTTCACAAAGTCCCAGAGAAAGAGATTTGTTAATGGGTGTGGCGTTCTCCCCCCTGCCAAGTTTCCCCCTTCAACCCCAGATGAATGCGCATCATTCTACAAAATGCTACATCTATCTGAAGACACTGAGTATCAACCTGTAAAAAGCTCCATTTTGTCTGTTGTCTCTAGCCATTCAAAGAGGGCCGTGCAACTGAACATCCCTGCACCCCTAAGCAAACTCTACAAGCCCAAGTACAGGTCACTGTCACACCAAGAGCTGCAGGCAAAAAGTGAAGAGGACTTTTACAGGGTTAAGGATAATAGTAAAACAGGTCAGACAGTAAATATGATTGAAGATATGAATGTCAGGAATATCACAAGCACAAGTGTAGAAAGGTTATCCATCAAATCTGTGTATATTTTCCAATATATTTTCTAATGTTTGAATAAACGTTAATTCATCATTGTTTATATTTGTCACATATTCCAAACTTGTTAACTCATAATTGCATCATGCAATAGACAGGGAGACAAGACTTCAATCAAAATGTGCCATGTGGTTTGACCAGAAGGCAGGAAGGGTGACTGCATCAAACATTAGAGCTGCCTGCCACATGAGTCCTGAGGAACCAGCCAGCTCCCTGCTGAAGAAGCTGTGCTACAAGGCCCTAACCAATAACACACCACACTCTCTCAGCTATTTACAGTCTCCTCCAAAAGTATTGGAACGGTAAGGCAGATTCCTTTGTTTTTGTTGTTCAGTGAAGACATTTGGGTTCAAGATCAAAAGATGAGTATGAGACAAGAGTTCAGAATTTCAGCTCTCATTTCCTGGTATTCACATCTAGATGTGTTAAACAACTCAGGACCTACCACCCTTTGTTTGAACCCACCCATTTTTCAAGTGAGCAAACTATTGGAACATGTGACTGGCAGATGTTTCTTGTTGCCCAGGTTGATTGTGCAAACACTAAATAGCTCGCGCCTCAATTGTGCTCACCATGGTGGCTGATGGTCGAGAAGTGCAGTCATCCTGTCAGTCATAGAGTGCGCAGCGTTGTTTATTAGGAAAGTAAGTTTGTTTATCTTTTTAATGTAAATAATAATAGGTGCTAATTACAATGAAAAATAGGCTACATTATTTGTGATTCAAAATAATGGTTGATAAATGAATTAGTGACCCCCACAAATGCATGATTTTACCGTTTCCGCTGTGCTCCCACTGGCTCCCACGTAACTCGAACCCTGATTATCGCCCAAAACTCTGCCTGCAAACAGTGGTGCTCTCAGTTTATGTGTGCACAATGTTGTCATGTGCTTCATGTGTTCCCCAGGTCTGGACACTGACCACTGATGGGGAAACAGTTTTCCAGCTTGAAATGAGGGTTGCGATGTTTTTGTATTCAAATTTTTGAATTAATAGGCTAGTCTACATATACAGTGATTACGTAGGTCCGGACCTCAGTGACCTCATAGCTGGTTACGGCCATGAATGTGTGAGTGTTCTGCAGCCTTTTTAAAATGTTAGCCTACTGCCATAGTGATCAATGGCTGTGATGCTGCTAGGTGGTTAGAGGGTGGGCCTGTGCGTTCATTAGCAGGGCGGCCGTGGTAGAATACACTGTTCAGGTGGGCCCGTCTGAATCAAAGTCCAGGGCTATTTTTTACTCCCAGTCCGTCCCTGATCCACGGCTTTGTCCAGTAATATACTGTCTATGAACAATCCCATCCAACTACTGGCTAATAACCTGCCTCTGCACAACATGGAAGCTGTTGTCAGGCATCATAGCAGCTAAGATGAGTAGGCACATGATCAGAACCGAGGGGGTTGAACTACCAACAGAGTAAAAGCAACAGTGGAAATGGGAGCGCTGGGGGCTGTGACCCCCTAACTGGGAGAGTGGCTCCAGCAGATTCCAGGTACAAAATCTCTGTCCAGAAGAGTGTAGTCCTGGGAACAGCTAATGACAAAGATAATGCGCTGAAACCTGAAACTCCCTGAAACTGTGTATGTGCACACACACTGGCTATGTAACACTGGGTGCTATGTTTTTATGCATATAATATGTTGACGGTGTGTGTTGCCCTTAAGAAAGGGAACAGGGCTTGGGACCTCAGTATTTCTAAGACCCTGGCTAAAGACTTTGGCTATTGAAGATAGAAAATTAATTTGGCACTTTCTTTTTAGGGTTTTCCACAAAACAATAACTAGTTTTAGTGTCTCCAAGGCATTCAAAAATATATTTTGCTTATTTGGCTGAGAAAACTGCAAAAACAACATTGGCTAGTATTCGGTATCATCATCGAGCCCCTCATCAGTTTGCAGACATTTTGTTCATTCCGTTTTCTTGCTGATCTTCATTATCTTTAATGTCAGCCCTTTAATCTGTTGTATATTATTAAATATACTACATTTTCAGATTAATCTGAATGATTTCCTCGTTGCAAATATTCTCTTGCTCTGAAAATCAGTCTGTTTCTAAAAGACCATTTCATCAATTTAGTCCATTTTTTTTCAAAACTGAAAATCTAATTGGGAAATTGTTGTGTTATCTGTGCATATGCATATATGTGTGTGGATTTGCATATGTGTGTGTGAGCATGCATGTATGTCCAGTGAATAAAAGAAAGCTTTTGATTGCATTGTACTTTGATCAAGGCAAGTTTATTAGTGGGTGAAAGTCACATTAACCTTTCCATCGGCCCTGACATTTCCTCTCCTCCTAAATGGAGAATTAAAGACCATTGGAAAGTCATTAGTGAAATTTACTGCTTCTGTTGGCTGGTCAGCAATTAGAGAGGCTGCAGGACCATAGAACGCTGTTCACTGTCTTCTGCCAAGTAACTTCTTACTTTTTAAAGGAGAAGTACATATAAACAAAAATATTTTCCTACTTGAAGACCTTTTTCCTGTGAGGTAGAAAGCTAACACAGATAAGAAGAAGAAACTTTATTATAGGCTACCAATGTTAAAACTCCATTCATAAAGGGGAACTTGATCTCATTATACAACATTGTTGTAAAATGACAATTATAAAACAGATAGGTCAAATCAAGTAATCTTATTGGTTCATAGCAGTGATAAGCGTATATAATGGGTATGACGTCGAATTTCTTTGCACACATCTGTATCACTCCGTGACAAAGTAACATTACAAAGTAACATTACAAAGTAACATTAGATTACTGTTTGGCTGGAAACTAATGGAGAGGGAAACACCAAAGGTAAACTTTGACCTCCTGGGTGTGACGATTATGGACAGAACGGACTCAAACGCAACAGTTCAGGTTTCTACAGATGTTTATTGAGGGGGGAAAAAGGGGAAGTAGAGGGGCTGGAGAAAGGGGAGAAGATGGGCACCGGCAGACGTGGGTGCGTGGGATCGAGGAGCTGGCAGAGCAGGAGGGGTTCAGGCGAGAGGGCCGAGGGGGGCAGGAGGCCGAGGTGGGAAAAATGCGAGGGGAGAAGATCAGAATGTCATCGAGGTATATGAATACGAAGCAGTGGAGAAAGTCATGGAGCACGTCATTGATTAAGGCTTGGAAAACCGCGGGGGCGTTGGTGAGGCCAAAGGGCATGGCTAAATATTCATAGTGACCGAGGGGGGTGTTAAACGCGGTTTTCCATTCGTCCCCCTCCCGGATCCGCACCAGATGGTTAGCCTTTCTTAGATCCTGTTTAGTAAAGATGGTGGACCGGGAGAGGGACTCGAAGACTGAATCCACGACCGGAGGGGGGTATTTGTTTTTAATGGTGATGGCGTTGAGACCCCGGTAAGCGATGCAGGGGCGAAGGGTCTTGTCTTTTTTAGCGACGAAAAAGTAGCCTGCCCCTAACTGGGAGGAAGAGGGGCGGATGATGCTGGCAGCTAAGGAGTCTTTGATATACTGCCCATAGAGCAGTGGGGGGTGTAGAGACAGAGCTTGGTCTTTACTAAAAACCAGGGCGAGATTGTGGTAAACGTCGGGAACACCGGATAAGTCCCCCTGACTTATCCGGTGTTCCCGACGTTTCGCTGGATGGCGAGACAGGCTGTGCCGAATTACCGGGGGCTCGGGCGGAAAGGAGACAGGAAGAGTGACAAAAGGTGCTCCAGTTCCTGATCCTCCCCCGCGACCAGTCGATGTTAGGGTTATGGGCGATTAGCCCGGGGGACACCAAGGACCAGGGGAGTGGCAGGGGAGGAGATCAGGTGAAGAGAGAGGGATTCGTGGTGGTTACCGGAGGTGACGAGAGGTAACCTGGGGGTGCGATGGGTGACGAGGGGCTGGCTGTTAAGGCCCGTGGCATAAAATGGGTATCTAAAGGGACCTGGGGAACCTTGAGCTGACGAGCAACTTCGCAGTCTAAAAAGTTCTCATCTGCGCCCGAGTCGATCAGGGCCCCGAGGGGAAGGGTGACATTTCCCCAGGAGATTCAATTCAATTCAATTTTATTTATATAGCGCCAAATCACAACAACAGTTATCTCACAGCGCTTTTCATAAAAGAACAGGTCTAGACCGTACTCTGTGATGTTATTTACAGAAACCCAACAGTTCCCACCAAGAGCAGCACTAGGAAAAAGGAAAGGAAAAACTTCCTTTTAAGAGGCAGAAACCTCGAGCAGAACCATGGCTCAGGGTGGGCGGCCATCTGCCTCGACCGGTTGGGGGTGAAGGAGAGAGAGGGAGAGAGAGAGACAAAGGGGGAGAGAGAGAGCGATGATGGAGGCGTCAAGCAGGACCCGAGGGTTGGGTGAGGGCGATCGAAGACTCTCCGCATCTCCTCAACGAAGGAGGAGTAGGAGGAGAGGACGTGGGGCTGACCCTCAATGACGGCTGCGTACCAGGCCAGAATATCAATATGGGCCAACATTTCTAAAGAATGCTTTCAGCACCTTGTTGAATCAATGCCACGTAGAATTAAGGCAGTTCTGAAGGCGAAAGGGGGTCAAACACGGTATTAGTATGGTGTTCCTAATAATCCTTTAGGTGAGTGTAGATATTGAGATACAATACGAGATATTTTTTGTTGTGAATTGGCGCTATATAAATGAAAATGAATAAATAGTATTGTTGAGATTATTGGTAGTAATTAATATATTTCCTGCGTTACATTTTAACATCCACTGCTCACTTTTAAGGCATGACTTAACGTTACCATGATTGGTAACATTATAATTTCAGTTTCAGTTTATAGCAGTGATATTTTTAGATAGTTATACATTCAGTCGGTCTGCTATTGATTGCCACGCTTTTTCATGCTGTTTTAAATCTGCGGCCCTCTTTCTGTTAGGAGTCTGGTTTTGTGTTCTTGTCCTTCCTGTTTAAGTTCGTTTTTGGTTCTGTGAGTAGCCTTGATATTTTATTCAGTCTCATGTTCTAGTTTACTTAGTAGAGAGTTATCAAGCACGTAAAGTTTGGTTCAGATGTGAGCATGTACACTGAAGTTACAACAACTTCCTGTTTCATTGCGAATCATCGACGCCACGGACACGCCCATTGATGAAAACTCGCAAATAGCACAACTTTTCATCTTCAATGCCTTTAGAAGGCACAGCACAAATTTGAAGTCGGTCGGACTAAATCCCTAGGAGGAGTTCGTTAAAGTACGAAGTGTGTAATTCATCCAAAATTTGACGTAAAATTCAAAATGGCCGACTTCCTGTTGATTTTAGGGCATCACTCCAAGAGGCTTTTTTGTGCGTCTGGACAAGATACACGTACCACAGAACATTCGTGCACGTAGGTGAAACGTGCGGCGGGGGCTGCTTCGTTAAAAGTCACTTCCTGTTGCCAGCAGGTGGCGCTATGACTGTGGGTGAATGTCGGCATGTACATGTGTTCAGGGCGGGACTCTCATCCTACATGTACACTTTGGTCCAGATGTGAGCATATACACTGAAGTTACAACAACTTCCTGTGTCATGGCGAAGAGTTGATCTTTGACGCCACGCCACGGACACGCCCATTGACGAAAACTCGCAAATAGCACAGCTTTTCATCTTCAATGCCTTTAGAAGGCACAGCACAAATTTGAACTTTTTTTAACTTATCTATTTTGTCTCTTATCTTAAGTTTCCTGTTCTGTGACTTAGTTAATGTCTATATGTTTAATCGTAGCTTCAGTCTGTTTTCCTTGTTTGTAGTTTATTTGTGATCTGTCTGATTGTGTCTGAATTAGGTTATTGTTATTCTGGCCTGTGTTCAGTAACCTGTGTTATGTATGTTACCCCAGTTATCCCTCTGCATGCCTGTCTCTCTGTTTTCCCCTGCTGTCTCTCTGCATGCCTGTCTCGTTAGTCCTGACCTCTCACACGTGTGTTTCTCCCGCCCACTCGTTAGTCGCTGGTGTTAAATGTTTGCTGTTTCCCTTCAGTATCTGTCTGGTCATTGTCATATGTAGTGTGTTCTGGCTATTCTTGGAACTACCTGTTCAATTATTTTTGGTTTGGATTAAACTCCTGAATTTGACATTGCCTCTCTAGTGTGCTGCGTTTGGGCTCTCTCCTGTCTGCACTCATCTGAATCCCTGACACTTTCTTTCTTTATTTTATATTATGTGCATTTTTTTGTGTCTTTATTCGCTGTTCCTCACTGTGTGTAAAGCATACTGCACACATGTTTTCCATTTCAGCATTAATAAATCTGTCATCGACTGTGTGGTTGAAGAAAGCTGTTGATGCACATTTACCTGAATTACTTACACCTGGCTTGATATAGTCGCCCCTCCTGAGCCTGGAGCCTGGTTTGGCCTTCATGAAACCGATAAAACCAGGATGCACTGACCACACTAGGTCAAGCCTAGCTTTTTCAGTTATCTTGGATTTCTAAATTCTGCTTTTGTGAAACAGCCCTCAGAGCTGAGCAGATATAGTCCAATGATTTATTAACAAAATGGGAGCACACTTACAAACAGTGACTGAGTCCAAACCAAATCCAAAGTTCGCAAGATGAAACAGATTCAAAACAAAAGGCAAAGTTCTGCAGGAACACGAGGCAGGAACAAACACAGGCAACTGTGAACCAACAAAGACTGAACAGAACACAGGCATTGAAATACTCAGGCAAACAAGTAGGGTGGATGCTAAATACTAAACAGCAGAGTGGTAATCAAGGTAATGAAACAGAATGGGAAGCAAAATTAGACAATGACAGCAAAGGCAGACTTCAGACTAAAACAGGAAACAGAAACACAGGCTGAATAGACATAGCACTTAGACAAAAATGTGAAACAGAACCTGCCATTCAAAAGACAGAAGCAAATGACATTGACAAGACAGACTGATAAAAACCTGAACGGACCAGGATTAATAAAACAGAACACAGAATGCCTGTAAAATCTAAATGGGAAAGTAACTAGTAAACCTACAACAGTATGATTCTAACACTTGCTTCAGCAACTATAACTCGCTGAATTTTTTTAGTCCATCGTTTTCAAACTTTTATACAAAGTACCCACATTTGTTCACTACAAATGGCACCAATTCAATCCTCTTGAAGAATATCACAGACCTCGTGAGTTGATGTCAAATGCATTGTGTTCCCTTGTTACAACCTACCCCACTACCAGGGTAGGTTGTAACACCTCCTGGGGTAAGCTGTAACAATAAGACAAAAGAAAAGAAGAACAAACTTACTTAACGGTATACTTTAAAAATACTACTATAATGTACTTACTTAAAGAACATATTTGTACATCCTTAGATCTAACAAAAAGAGTTGTGTGTCTGTGTGTGTCAATGTGTTTATATTCTTAATCAGAGTCACAGTCAGTGCATGAAGTGGGCCGGTACTCACCTGTACGCAGTACCAGCACTTCTATATTTTACTCTTTGGTGTACTGGCACTTTTTCTTGCACACTGGCACACAAAATAGATGGACACACAAAGAGGTGAGAACACCTGTCCACAGATCCTTTGCAAAATTGAATTATTAATGTCTGTAAACCATCAAATGCTGCTGTGCTTTCTTGTTTCAGCATGAACAGGAAGAATTAATGTTCCTACATTAATACACATTAGTAAGTCACTCAAACACAGTTATAAATGTTTTATTCTTTATTATCTACACGCTATGAAGCAGTTGTTCTTATCTTAATACAGTAAGTCATTTATGAACAGGGTTATACATGTTATATTATTTATTAATAAGCTCATCTATAATTACTTAATACTTGCATTTTCATACTTTATACATGATTGGTTCACTATTTAAAAATGAAGTATTATATAAAGACAAACCATTTATATATGAATTGTTAATGGTTCGTAAGATCAGACTCGAAAACGTGCAGTTCCACAGTATTGGTGGAGTCCGTGGGGCGGGGGTTTATCAGGTAGTTGATTATGGCCGGTGGAATGTTGGTCCACTCCTTCAACGGTTGTGTGATGGTTCCTGACAGTTTGTGCAGAAATTCTTTTGTAAAATCGGTTTCCATAACCATAACCAATTCTTTGGTTATGGAAACCGATTTTACCGATTGGAAACTGATTGTTGCAGCATCTGTCCGGGTGGGTGGACTAAGACGATCTTGGAGGTGAAGAAGCTGGATGTGGAGGTCCTGGGGTGGTTGGATGTACTGCCAAATTGTCTGAAACATTCAAATTATGGGCAACAGCTCTGGTGGACATTCCTGCAGTCAGCATGCCAATTGCACGCTCCCTTAAAACTTGCAACATCTGTCGCATTGTGCTGTGTGATGGAACTGCACATTTTGGAGTGGCCTTTTATTGTGGCCAGCCACGCCTGTGCATGGGTATTGCACAGGTGTGCCTTAGGCTGTCTGATCAGCATCTTGATATTCCACACCTATGAGGTGGATGAATTATCTCGGCAAAGGAGTAGTGCTCACTAACACAGATTTTGACAGATTTGTGAACATTGTTTCAGAGAAATAGGCCTTTTGTGTACATAGAGAAAGTCTTAGTTCCCCTTCGAGGGAACTCGAACTGCGTCGGTTACGACACTATGGGAACGCCTCTAGGCGAAGCAGGTCTGAACGTGAATGAAATCACTCCAATCCTATTGGCCTGTTGCTAGAATGGTAAGGTGTGACGGAATAACCGGAGGAGTATAAAGCACACCTGTACACACTCATCATTAGCTTTTTTCTATTCAGCAGGCGCTCTGTATGTTGTTTGAAGAAAGCTCCAGTCCTACAAGCAGTATGTCTTACCTGAAGAAGAAGTCTACCAGCATGTCCGGCAACCAGATGTACAGAAGGTGTGTTTTTTCTTGCCCTCGGTACATCACGGATGGAGATTCTCATGAGATGTGTGTCTCATGTTTGGGGATGGAGCACGCACGGGCAGCTCTCGAGGGGGCTGCCTGCGCCCGTTGCGAAGCCCTTTCCGTGCGGGTACTGAGGTACAGCATGGCTCTCTTTCCGAGGATAGCCGGATGTGTTTTCCCCGTGGCGCGGGCCCTGCGGCCGCTGAGGCGGCCCGGCGGCTTCACTCATGGGTTCACAGCGTGATCTGTCGGAGGATTTCGGGACGGCTGAGGCTTTTTCCCGACCTTCATCCGCTGGCTCCGACGCTTCCTTTCCTCGTTCGGGAGCCCGTTTTCGGCTTCTCCCGCTCGCGGTTTTGGATCCGGAGACGCTGCAGCAATCCGACTCCGAGGAGGCGGATGTGCTCAGCGCAGTGGACGATGACTTCCGGGTGTCGGGGCGGCGTCATCTGGCCGCGCCCGACTATGACGTGCTGCTGGAGGTGGTGACTAGAGCCGTGGCTAAGCTCAACATCAACTGGCCACGGGAGGAGCAGACACCACAGGCTAGTGGTAGCTTGATGAAAGGTTTCTTAAGCACCACACGCCACCTCCACGCCGGTCTCTGCCATTCTTCCTGATTTACATGATGAGTAAATCATGGGGCAGACCCTTCTCTACATGGCTTTCCACACCCCGATCACTGAACTACAGTAATGTGATGGGGGTTAGGGACCGTGGTTATGGGAGGATGCCTCGGGTGGAGGATGAGCTTGCGAGCTATCTCTCCCCTCGACTTGCGTCCTCCCTGGAGAAGCCGGCATTACCATCCAAACCATGTCGCACCACATCCACGCTTGTGGGGAAGGCGTACATGGCAGCGGGCCAGGCAGGTGCGAGCTTGCACACCACGGTGCTTCAAGCCTACCAAGCCAACCTGCTACAGGAGATGGTTCAGAGGGGGGGTCCCTCCGAGGAAGATCTGGCGGAGCTTCGCAGAACCACGAAGCGTTAGACGCAGTGCGAAGCGTTCCGCCAGTACCTCCCTCGCCGGTCTGGACCCAAGGCAGCTGAGGCTGCCAGGCGTAGGTCCCTTCCCTCTACGAGCTCCTACGGAGAGGAGGGAAGCAGAGTGTCGCTTCTCGGGGGCCCCCCGAGGAGCTGGGGCAACGAGACGGCGCTCTCACCCTCAGCCGTCTGAGAGACGCGATCTGAGGACCGTCATCCAGTCCCGACGGAGCTCAGGGAAGACCGGGGTAGGGGAGTCTTTCTCCCCTCCCGCACCCCCCCCACCCCCCCCGGAGGCCGACCGAGGTCCCCTCCGCCGTGGCAACAGGTGATGTTATCCCGCCGTTTACACGTTCAGGACGCACCTGCCACCACCGAGTCCGCGCCGTACTGCCTGCCCCGAGGGTCTGCAGGCGGACGGCATCCCGACTCACTCACCGTGGATCTTGGCGGCTCCCCCCTGCCGTTCTGGGGCTTCAGGGGTCCACCAGAAGATCACACGAGACACCGACCACCAGCCCCGAGGGGCTGGTTCCGTTGGCAGACTTTGCAGACGCTTGGCGGAGCCTGACGAACATTTCTCCGCGGGTCCTGCGCACTGCCATAGATGGGTATCGACTACAGTTCAAAACCCGCCCTCCAAATTCAACAGAAGAGAGGGGGTGGTTTGGACTGTGGTCCGCCCGGAGCAAGGTCCGGTGTTGGGACAGGAAGTTTGTACTCTGCTGAGGAAAGGGGCCGTGGAACGTGTCTCCCCCCCAGACAGAGACGCCGGTTCTACAGCCGGTACTTCATAGTCCCCAAGAAGGACGGAGGGCTGCGTGCCCTATTTTGGATCTGCGGGTTCTAACCGGTCTCTGAGGAGATTCAGGTTCAAGATGCTCATCATCCCCGCCACCGTGACGCACATCCAATCTGAGGATTGGTTCGTCACGATAGATCTAAAGGACGCCTATTTCCAGGTCTCCATCCGTCCTTCTCACAGGAAGTTCTTGAGGTTTGCCTTCGGGGGTGTGGCTTACCAGTATCGGGTTCTTCCATTCGGCCTGGCACTTCCCCTAGCACATTCACCAAGTGTATGGATGCAGCACTGGCCCCGCTGAGGCTCCGGGGCATCCGGATTTCAACTTCATCGACGACTGGCTCATCCTAGCCCAGTCTCGAGAGTTGGCAGTTCGGCATCGAGATGTCATTCTGGCTCGTCTGCGGCGTTTAGGGCTGAGGCTCAACGCAAAGACGAGCGTGCTGGCGCCCACCCAACGGGCTACGTTCCTAGGGGTTGCATGGGATTCGACAACGATGCGGGCACAATTGTCTCCGGCACGTGTCGACACCATATTGGCTGCCGTGAAAGGGGTGAAGTTAGGCCACGCCATCACTATGAAACACTTTCAACGAGTGTTGGGTCTCCTGGCGGCTGCGTCCAGCGTAATACCATCTGGACTGCTGCACATGAGACCCCTGCAGTGGTGGCTAAGGAACAAGGGTTTTTCCCCGAGGGGAATCCTCTCCGTCTGGTTTGGGTTACGCACAAGCGTCTTCGTTCCCTATCAGTTTGGAAGGAAACTTGGTTCCTGTCCCAGGGGCCCGTGCTGGGAGGGTCTTGTCGCGGGCTGGTTCTTTCGACAGACGCCTCCCTCACGGGCTGGGGCGCGGTCATGGACGGCCGCTTTGCAAGGGGATCCTGGCAGGTGCATCGATCCGAGTGGCATATCAACTGTCTCGAGATGTTGGCGGTGTTCCAGGCTCTAAGGAGTTTCCTGCCCGATCTCCAAGGCCACCACGTCCTGGTTCGCTCCGAGGAGAACAACACAGCGGTGGTGGCCTATCTGAATCACCAGGGCGGTCTGCGCTCGCGCCCTCTGGACAGACTGGCGCGTCAGATCCTCCTGTGGTCCCAGCAGAGGTTACTATCGCTCAGGGCGATGTATCTCCTGGGGACGCAGAATCAGGGAGCAGACCTGCTGTTGAGGCAGGGGCTGAGGCCCGGGGAATGGAGACTTCACCCCGAAGTGGTTCGAGCCCCATAGACGTGGATCTGTTTGCGTCTCAAGAGACTACGCACTGCCCGCTATGGTTTCTCTCGTTCCTCCAGCCCCGTTGGGTCTGGACGCCATGGTACATTCGTGGCCGAGGCTACGTCTGTACGCTTTTCCCCCAGTCGCTCTGCTCCCGGGGTTCTGGAGCGGGTCCGCCAGGACTATGTCGGCCTACTGCTCGTAGCCCCGTTCTGGCCAACCCGGGTGTGGTTCTCGGACATCATGTCGCTCCTGGACGGCCCGCTGTGGCGGGTCCCTCTGAGGAGAGACCTGCTGTCCCAGGCGCAGGGCCGGGTTCTTCACCCTTGCCCCGCCATATGGCGACTGTGGGTCTGGCCCCTGAGGGGGCACAGTACCTAGAGGCGGGTCTAACAGCCGGAGCAGTCGAGACCTCCTGAGCTCCAGGGCCCCGTCCACACGGAGGATGTACGGCCTGAAGTGGAGTGTTTTCTCCACTTGGTGTAGGGAGCGGTCGGTGGACCCTGTTACCTGCCCGGTGGTTCAGGTACTTGAGTTCCTCCAGGACCGGTTCTCTGCTGGTCTTTCCCCTTCCACCCTCAAGGTGTACGTGGCAGCTATTTCATCTTTCCACACCCCTCTGAGGGAGGGGTTCTTGGGGAAACTTCCCTTGGTTGTACTTTTCCTCCGTGGTGCCCGGAGGATGAGACCTGCGACTCGGTCCAAGGTTCCCACTTGGGATCTGGCGGTGGTTCTTGGGGCGTTGGCTGAGGCCCCCTTCAAACCCCTGGAGTCAGCTGAGGCTAAGCACTTGACCCTCAAGATGGCCTTTCTCCTTGCTATCACCTCTCTGAGGAGGGTGGGGGAGCTCCAAGCGCTTTCGGTTTCCCCGCAAGCCTGGAGTTTGCCCCGGGGAATATTAGGGCTATCCTGCACCCTCGTTCAGGATACATCCCTAAAGTGCCTTCTTGTGCGGCAGGGTCCACAGTGCTGCAGGCATTTCATCCTCCACCTCATGTGACGGCGGAGGACGGGAGACTTCATCTGCTCTGCCCTGTCAGAGCACTGAGTATTTACACTCTGAGGTCCTCCCGTTGGAGGAAGGCTGACCAGCTGCTAGTGTGTTTTGGGTCTCCCAGGGCTGGGCTCCCTGCATCCAAACATACTATTAGCAACTGGATTGTTCAGACTATTTCCCTGGCCTATCAGGTGCGCGGTTTGCCTTCACCTGTGGCTGTGAGGGCTCATTCTACCAGAGGCAAGGCGGCCTCTCGAGCCCTCCTTTCCGGGGCCTCTTGCAGGATGTTGTTTAGCGGCTGGCTGGGCCACTCCGCACACATTCATTCGGTTTTACAGTCTTGACCTTCCTTCGGCACCTGGCACTCGTGCGCTCTCCTCTTAGTAGTGCCACTTTATTGCACACAGGGGCAGGCGGGGTTTTCGGCACGGTTTAGTGGGTATCTCGTTCCCATAGTGTCGTAACCGACGCAGTTCGAGTTCCCTCGAAGGGGAACGTCTCGGGTTACGTATGTAACCCTGGTTCCCCGAGAAGGGGAACGAGAGACTGCGTCGGTCCGCCGCACCTCTCTCCCCGCCTGAAGCGCCTGCTTCATAGTTTAAGCTAATGATGAGTGTGTACAGGTGTGCTTTATACTCCTCCGGTTATTCCGTCACACCTTACCATTCTAGCAACAGGCCAATAGGATTGGAGTGATTTCATTCACGTTCAGACCTGCTTCGCCTAGAGGCGTTCCCATAGTGTCGTAACTGACGCAGTCTCTCGTTCCCCTTCTCGGGGAACCAGGGTTACATACGTAACCCGAGACGTTCTTTGAGTTCAGCTCATGATGAATGGGGGCAAAAAAGTGTAATTTTGTTCAGTGTGTGTGTATATTGTGTGTTTGTGTGTGTATATATATATGTGTGTATATATATGTGTATATATGTGTGTGTGTGTGTGTGTGTGTATATATATATATATGAATATATGGAATGAAGTCTCATTCCATATATTCAGACTTTCATTCCATATATTCAGACTGACAAACTTCATATATATATTATTTCCTAAACGGCATGCCATAGTGTGTATATATATATGTGTATATATGTGTGTATATGTATATATATGTGTGTGTATATATGTATATATGTGTATATGTATATATATGTGTGTATATATGTATATATGTGTGTGTGTATACATATATATGTATATATATGTGTGTGTGTGTGTGTGTGTATATATATGTGTATATGTATGTGTGTGTATATGTATGTGTGTACTATTGTTACTAGTCCTATTATTATTATTGTTATTATAATCATTTACATTACGATTGTTATCATTAACACTACTATAAATATCTGTACCATTTTTCATGGTTCCCTCCCCTCTCTCTCCTTCCATCCCTCTCTTTTTCTCTCTGTTCCCCTCTCTCTCTCTCTCTCTCTCTCTCTCTCTCTCTCTCTCCTTCACCCCCAACTGGTTGAGGCAGATGGCCGCCCACCCTGAGCCATGGTTCTGCTCGAGGTTTCTGCCTCTTAAAAGGAAGTTTTTCCTTGCCTCTGTCGCCTAGTGCTTGCTCTTGGTGGGAACTGTTGGGCTTCTGTAATAATTATTGTGATTTGGCGCTATATAAATAAAATTTAATTGAAAACATTTTTAAATGTGTATATATATGTGTATATATGTGTATATATATGTGTGTATGTATGTGTATATATATATACGACAGATCAGAAATCTGTCTCATACATTTTTGCCACATTTTGTGATGTATTATTGTCTTTACATAATGAGTGTGTTTGTGGTGGGCCTGCATGCACAATTAAAGCAGGTAGTCACACTTCCCTGAGTAAAGATGCTATAGAAACCCAATATTTATTGAGGGAAACTCACATGTTCCTCCTCCTCCATATTTTATTACGCAATAAAAGTACAAGATGATGCACTCGAAGCAACACCTTAGCCATTAGCATTCACAATAGTTATAAACATTTCTGGACAGTAAAGCTAGTCTTTTCATTTCAATGTTAGCTGAAATGCCTTCCTACAGTGCCATGCAAACCATATAATAAGAAGAGATGGCTAAAAAAGTTACAGATTATAGCTTGATAATGCAATGTATCAGAAAAATAGCAAATAAAGCAATGCTTGCAATAATGAGACATTTTTAACATGGCAAAAAGCACACTGTTTAGCTACAGGCACTGTACTATACCGTGCCTATTTTTCTTTAATGCTTCTCATTCCCTGTGCCATTTGTGTGGAGTCAAATATGTAGCAAAATAATTCACTAATGTTTGTGGAAAGTTGTGAAACTGCCTCTCTATCTGTATGTGTACTCATTTCTGAATGTCGCCACAATTTTGTAAATACATACACAGATTTGTGAATGTGTAAGATAATATGTACTTGTTAATTAAACTAAACAGCCTTTATATATGAGTGAAAGTATTTTTCTTCAAGAGCTGGAAAAACAGAATTTGTTCATTCCACCGCAGGTACGCCCATACTTGGCTGTCTTGGAACATGTGACAAAATGTGACAAGACTGCTGTTGTAGAAGGTAGCATTACTGTAGTGGATGGGTCTTCCACTGTGATATGAGATAACTGTAGTTGTGATTTGGTGCTATATGAATAAAATTTAATTGAATAGAGTATCGGTAAAACAACAATAAATCTAAATTGTAGTATTGTGACGGTCGGGGAAATTTTTGTTCATTTGAACTAGTCTTATATGACTTGGGAGGAACGAGTAGTCTCAGTGAGTAATTTGTTAATTTTCACACATGTGTGAAATGGATGGATCCAAGGAGTGTTTTGTTCATTTGGCAGGCTAACTTCCTGCCAGCGCTGGAAAATGAGAGGCACGTCGGTTGTCAGGTAACACATTAAATTGCTATATTGTTAATTATGTGAAGCATATACATAAGCTATAAAGCATAACGTTATAACAGTGCAGTGATGTTGTGCTATAGCGTTAACACAGTCTTACTGCAACGTTAGTCCTGCTAGTGTTTACAGCTAACAGCTGATGAGAGTTATTCTGGGTCCGCTCCACTTCAATGCCCTGGCAGGGTTTTACCAGGAGCCGATTTACCTCTAAGGTAGTCTCCTCACCAAAACAAATTGATCTGGTCATAAAACACTAAAACACAGCCACACATTAATGTGTGCCCTGTGGTGTGTTTACAGCTAACAGGTAATGGGTTCGGGTCTGCACGTTTATATTATGTGTTTATATTCTTTGTTCGTTTCTCTGTGCTGGAGCTCTTTTAAGAACTTGATGGCTATCCAGATTATTATTAAATTTGTTGAATTTCATCAATAGTGTGTTTCTACTTTGCAGAGGCTTCAGCCTCTAAGTCTATTGCTATTGGGTTTACCCCTACACGCACATCAAATAGAAAAGTTTGCCTAAGCCCATCAACAGCATCCGCACCTTGTATATATACAATGGTGAGACCAGGCCACCGGCTCCCATTTTTCTTCAGCACAGGGCAAAGTAGTCCAAAGAGCAGAAGATATTACCAGCAGAAGAGAAGAGCAATGTATTCCAGCTTGCTGGACAGAAGGGGAGGGACAACGCTACATCCGTCCAGCTGTGTGGCATCTGCGACACAGTCTTCATCTTGCTCCATCCCGACCGGCTCACCCCCGGCTCTTGCCACTCCCATTCTATGCCCTCCTCTCTTCCAAGGAGAGACAGCGCTGGGCAGAAAATTTTGCCATTCAGGACGAGGAGGTGTGGCGGCCCACCCACTCTCTGGATCCAGTCTGGCCACGCTTTCTGGCTGGGGCGGCTGTGGCTCAGGAGGTAGAGCGGGTTGGCTGTTAATCGGAAGGTCGGCGGTTCGATCGAAGTGTCCTTGGGCAAGATACTGAACCCCGATTTGCCCCTGGCGGCTATTCCGCCAGTGTATGAATGAGTGTGAATGTTAGTTTCCGTTTGAGCACTTAGGCTCAGTGTATGAATGTGTGTGACTGGTGAATGCAGATGTAGTGTAAAAGCGCTTTGAGTGGTCGAAAAGACTAGAAAGGCGCTATACAAGTACGGAGCATTTACATTTACATTTGCTTTCATCCCATTAAGAAGTATCAGGAGGGTGCCACTACAGATCCGAAGGTTCTCCGGGCTTCTGTCTCCACCTATATCCTCATCACTAAGGTAGCGGGATTTACGGATCAGTCCCTCAGTTATTGTTCTGGGGCCCAAGCACATCAGAGACGCATTATCTAAAGGTATAATTACTCCGGATGGCACGGCCCTGGCAGGAATCTCAGAGTTATTGTTGATCAGGACATGTCCTTTAACTCTAACATTAAGCAAACTTCAAGGGCCGCCTTTTTTCACAAACTTAATATTGAAAAAAATCTGGAACATCCTGTCGATGATGCTGAAAAACTAGTCTATGCATTTGTTACTTCTAGGCTGAATTATTACAATTTGGCTGCTCGAATAAGGCCACACTTCAGCTGATGTTTAAGCTTTTCTCTGCACTGGATTCCTGTAAAATCCAGAATAGAATTTAAAATCCCTCTCCTCACCTACAAAGCTCTTAATGGTCAGGCACCATCTTATCTTAAAGAGCTCATAGTACCTCACTACCCCACCAGAGCACTGCGCTCCCAGAATGCAGGGTTACTTGTGGTTCCTAGAGTCTCCAAAAGTAGACTAGTAGCCAGAGCATTCAGCTATCAAGCTCTTCTCCTGTGGAACCAACCAACCTAAATTTAAAAGTAGGCTTAAGACTTTCCTCTTTGATAAAGCTTATAGTTAGGGCTGGCTCAGATGAGTCCTGAACCATCCCTTAGTTATGCTGCTATAGGCCTAGACTGCCGGGGGATTTCCCATGATGCACTGAGCTCCTCTCTCCTCTTCTTTCTCTCCATCTGTATGCAACCTTATCCCTCCTTTGTCCCAAGTAATATTGTTGTTATTATTATTATCATTAAAATTACTATAAATATCTGTACCATTATTCATTTTCAGTCAGTACCAACATTGCCTTTAATTGTGGATATTGCGTTAGGTGCTCCCCCCTATCCCCCCAGCCCTCTCTCCCTCTTTATTGCCATCTCTCTCTCCCTCTCAACCCCAACCAGTCGAGACAGATGGCCATACACCCTGAGCCATGGTTCTGATAAAGAAACTTTTATTTCTATTTATTACATCATATTAGTATACCGTAAAATAGAGTGAGACCGAATGCTATAACATCCTTTGATCACTAAGTGGAATCACTAATGGTCCAGTCACCCTTTTACATTGACCTTATGAAGTCCACTCCTGGAACCTATACAATAAAGCAAGTTCAACATACCCAGGAAATCTATTCATTATCTGGCTTCACTAATCCTAACAATCTCGATCATGCTAATTGGTCACACAATGCTGGTTATCAATTCGGTAAGTAAACCCAGGGTTTCCCAATCCAGCCGAAGTTGTTCATATAAAAGTGGGGAGTGTTCCATTAAATCAATGTGTTGCTTAGTTGTGTTCTTTCCGTTGCAGTGATTGTTTCATCTTTGTGTCATTAAAAGCTGTGGGCACGCGCACAAACTTTGTTCGAATTAATTTCATAAAGCAACAAATTGAAAAATCCCTTCATGCCATAAAAAGTGCTCATATAGTGGTGAAAGACTGTATCTCAACCACGGTACATGATCAGTCATGTAATTCAATGCAGTAAGGATATGTCAGTAAGTACTGACATATCGTAAATACAACAAGTACAAGGCTTTAGTGCTTCAGTCAGTCTCTGTTGTAGGATGGCATTGGCATACAAATGCTCTCTGCATCTATCTCTGCATCACCCATAGCAACATAAAAGTAGCCTATAAAACGGTCCGTGGGATCTTCTACGAATGTTAATGGGACCTGATTGGTATTGACCAATGCTTTTATAGTGTCATCTCTTATCATTAACATAACATAACCTGCTGCAGATCAGGTTAGGTGTTCAGCGTAAGTTACCATGGCAATGTACCCCGCTAAGAAACCCTGTTTCATTGTATAGGCCCCTGGGGTCCACTGTGTAATCACTCCATGACTACACAAGTAGTCACCAGATTTTCCAACCAACACTGCTTCAAAGCCACAAACAAACACTGAATAACGCTCCATGTGTCTTACTTAAAAGACCCTGGTCCTTTAAGATCTTTTGTGAATTGGCCAATTTGAAATTTTAATTCAAAAAATATTAATACGGTTATATGTTATAATGGATTTGATCTCTCAGAGAAGATTGCAAGAGTATCTAATCAATTCTGGTCAATATCATCTTAACATTAAAAAGTTTCTTTATTTTTCATACCAAAGTAATTTCTCCAATACTTACTTTTATTGTTTTAGTTCATCTATTTGTTTGTTGTGTTTCGTTTTTTTCAGTTGTGTGTAGTTTTTGAAAAATGTGCATCAAAATAACATGGATTGGTCCTGTTTGCTTGATTACATTTCGGTCACTAAACTTTTAGATCTATACAACCCTGCTCTACATTGAAACTAATATTGCTGTTAAACTTATAATTGTTTATTAAGATTATTATTTGAACTAATCAGAAGTAATAATAACACATCATAAAAATTCCTCTCATAGCTTGTTACTGAGAAGGTTTTTTCCTCATATTCCCAAGAAATCATGCCATTTCCCCCCTTCTTCCCCCGAGTTGACCAACCTGCGAACAGCTGATATTTTAATGTTGACATGTGGAAGGAATCAGCCCTGTTTCCCTGCTAATGCTATTAAATAGAATTTAAAGCTGAAATCTCACACATTTTTGGTTATCATTATAGGAACTTTATGGCGCTTTTGGAGGATGGAGTTTGTGATGCTGTTGAACTGTATTGCATTGTTCAGAGAGGTGTTTCTGTTATTTAGCCTACCCTAAATTACATAAATGGGGTGAACAAAATAATAGAGACACCTGTACCACAAATTGCAGTCTTCATTTTGGAACTCAGACAAAAAAACCTCCAAATGTCTTGTCAAGAGACGTTTTGAAGCACTTATCCCTCAATCTCATTGTCTACATCCTAAGAGTAGCTTTTCTGAGGTATTATGTGTCACAACAGCATTCTTACCTGTTGTGTTAGATACTGATGGTTCTCACTGAAGCCGATCAAGGACAAACCGATTCAGCTGGACAAACACAGTGTGGCTCTTGTAGCTCACTCTGAACATAGCACAGAAAAAGCATTAGTGAACAGTTCACTGAAGGTTCAAATCCTTAATACAAACAACTAGCAAATATAAAGTATCCCACCGCAGTAGCCATAAGCTGTAAGGTATAAGTTAACCCACCTTCTAAAAACAAAATTCCTTTCATTGTCAATGTGTGTGGTGTTATACAGGTGACATGTCCATAGCCCCAATGACCTAAGCACTTGTTATGTTACTACCCTACATAAATCCTAAAACTGTAAACCTGTCATCCAGTTTTGGTCACATTTGCATCATGCTGTGACTTAAAACATGAAATAATTTTATTTCGTGTTAACTTTGACATGTTAACTGATCAAAACAAAACACCAATTTGCAAGTAATTTGCTGTATCTTCAAAGGTACCAGAATCATAAAATATTTGCCTGGAGAAAACATTGCCCCGATTATAGGTGCTGGATAATACGTGAAAAATAAGGTTTTTTTAGAGCGGGTTGGCCGTTAATCGGAAGGTCGGCGGTTCAATCCCCGGCTCCCTGGTTGCGTGTCGAAGTTTCCTTGGGCAAGATACTGAACCCCGAATTACCCCTGGCGGCTATTCCGCCAGTGTATGGATGTGTGTGAATGTTAGTTTCCGTTTGAGCACTTAGGCTCAGTGTATGAATGTGTGTGACTGGTGAATGCAGATGTAGTGTAAAAGCGCTTTGAGTGGTCAAAAGACTAGAAAGGCGCTATACAAGTACGGAGCATTTACATTTACGATGCGTCAAGATACACGCACCACAGAAAATTCGTGCATGTAAGAGAAACGTGCGGCAGGGGCTGCTTAGTTAAAGGTAACTGCCAGCAGGTGGTGCTATGACTGTGGGTGAATGTCAGCATGTACATGTAAATGCTCCATACTTGTATAGCGCCTTTCTAGTCTTTTCGACCACTCAAAGCGCTTTTACACTACATCTCAACCAGTCATACTGAGCCTAAGCGCTCAAACGGAAACTAACATTCACACTCATTCATACGCTGGCGGAACAGCCGCCAGGGGCAAATCGGGGTTCAGTATCTTGCCCAAGGACACTCTGGGATCGAACCGCCAACCTTCCGATTAGCCACAGCCGCCCCCAAGACATGAACATGTGTTCAGGTCTCATCCTACATGTACACTTTGTTCCAGATGTGAGCATGTACACTGAAGTTACAACAACTTCCTGTTTCATGGCGAATCATCGATGCCACAGACACGCCCATTGACGAAAACTCGCAAATAGCACAACTTTTCATCGTCAATGCCTTTAGAAGGCACAGCAGAAATTTGACATCCGACTAAATCCCTAGGAGGAGTTCGTTAAAGTACGAAGTTTGTAAATCATCCAAAAATGGCCGTAAAATTCAAAATGGCCGACTTCCTGTTGACTTTAGGGTATGGGTTCTTGAGGCTTTTTTGTGCGTCTTGATATGATACATGTCCCCAGAAAATTTCGTGCATGTAGGTTGAACGTGAACGAGGGGCTAATTTTTTCCAATTTTCTAGGTGGTGCTAGCGAGTCATTTTGCCACGCCCATGCGTGAAACCCATAAAATACGAAATTTTTCACCAGTCCTGACATGTGTGCGAAGTTTGGTGAGTTTTCGAGTATGCTCAGGTCCCCAAAATGGAGCTTACTTTGCAGAAAAAAAATAAATAAATAAAAAAATCTTAGCAAATTCAATAGGGACCTCGCACGGTCGTGCTTGGGCCCTAATTACAGCGAGTTCGCAACAAACATTTAAAGATCTCAGGTATGGCATTGGTGTAACAAAAGTTACATGTATATAGACAGCCAAATGACGTGGAACTGAAGAATTCTCCAGCTCTTACTCCTTACTAAAATACTGCACCAAGATTTTAAGCTGGGAGAATCAAAGGAAAAACAGCACAGCTGAAAATTAGGTGTTTGGTTTCATGCAATATGTATATTAAGGCACTACTGTTCAGAGGCACACAATATAACAGAAGAATGTAAATTAATATGAAAAGCTGGTGCACCTGATTTATCACTGCAGATTGACATCTGCAGCAAAGGACATTGTGTCTGTGCAGTGGTTAAAACACACCTTTGTTGTGGGAGACCTAGGATTAATTCCCACTGCGACACTTCCACCAATGTGTCCTTGGGCAAAACATTTAACCTGTAGTTGCCCCAGAGGCATGCAACCTCTGACATATATAGCAAATTTAAGTTGCTTTGGATAAAAGTGTCAGCTAAATGACTAATTATAATAATTATTACAAGATGCAACACATAAGAGCAGCAGTGCAAAAATCTGTTATTTTCAAATTTAATGTTTCCCTAAATTGTTCCAAATGGGTCTTCAACAGAAAAAATTCACATTCTCATTCACATCTGTAATCTTTGTAAATACCCCAAAGAATTTGCACCCAACAGTAATTTGTGACAAGCTTAGTAAATATCCCCCTTTCTGAGTACACATTTTAAGATTATTATACACTTGTATAAATCGTATGCACATTTAGAGATTTATGTAGACTTTGCAAATCTAAGCATGCGTAATTCTTATATGCACTGGCAAACCTGAGTACACATTTAGAGAAATCAGAGTAAGCACGGATTGAGATACAGTTTCACAACTCTCCACACACACTGCAACATATTTGGCCCCATATGTGCACTTTCACTTAACTCACACATTATCAGCTGCTCTCCTATTTGTTGGAATGTTCTGAACAAGATTCTAGGTTGGCCTGAGCAAACTTTGACTTGCTAACTAAGGCTAAACTAAGAATTCATTGTTACTAGTATTAGAGGCTTTCAGTGTTGTTGGTATGCAGTCCGCAGCGTGGGCGAGCCATTGTGCTGTTGTCGTTGTTGTTGTTGTTGTAGCTCATACTGCAGTTGTCCTTGTGCCCTGTAGAGCCTCTGCTCTCTGAGACATGGATCTTGCCTTGTTCTTCCCTCATGAATAGGTCTACCAACAGAATCTTCTCCTTGAGGATCTGGAGGCTGATGTCTTTAGGGATGTCTGAAATTAGCCAGTCCACAATGTCGCTCATGAGCATCACAACATTCTGGTAAAGATAAATGGAAAATCATGTTATTTTTACTTTTTTATTTATGAACAGTTTTCAAATTTTTACAGTGAATATAGAGAAGACAATCTTAAAAAGTAAATCAAAGATATAAAAAAAAGGTCAGGATGATCAGTAAATCAATGCATATTAGCCTGGTTCAAATTAAGGTGCGGAGTGTTGAACATGAAATAATAATTACATTATTACTGCTGCTAGGAATTTTTTTTTTGATTTCTCCTTTCCCTCCAATAGTGTAGCTGAGTTCCAGTTTGTATAGACTTCTGTTTTGGAGAATTAAAGAAGTGGTATTATGCTTTTTAGCTTTTTCCCTCACTCCAAAGGGAGTTCCCATCTCCCACAGAAAACACTGCTCTGAACTGTCTGAAAACAGCTTGTCAGTAGTCCAGAAGTTTCCCTTTCGTCCTTGTGACAACACAACAGCTAGTCCAACACACTCTCAAAAACAACGGTGGAAAAACACTCAGACATCTGCCTGCTGCCTCTCCTCTCCCTTCCAAACACTAGCTACCCTCCAGGCAGTCAATGGACATAAAGTTGTTACTGTGATGTAGAGACAGAGATCAGTTAAAACTTCATGGATGAAAGATACTTTTGTTATAGATTAATAACTCACCACTTTGAAACTCTTTCTCCAGTCTATGTTGCCATACTGGTAAGGGGAACAACCGAAGCTGTGTTTACCAGCTTCTCAGGGCTCACTTTACTCTGCTTCTAATTGACTAGTAGTGCTTAACTAGGAACTGTGCATGTGCACCACCCAACAAAGATCATGCGGAGATGTATCACTCCATAGCTAAAACAAAGCCTTGAAGAATTTGAAGTATGACAGAAATATGGTGTTTTTTGAAAATTAAACCAAGTAAATCTGTTCTGGTACAACCCCTAAATAAGATTATGAACCTGAAAATGAGCATAATACCACCTCTTTAAAGTTGCAGATCAGGTTTTTCCAAGCGGCAATCGTCTCGGGTTACGTATGTAACCCTGGTTCCCCGAGAAGGGGAACGAGACACTGCGTCGGTTACGACACTATGGGAACGCCTCTAGGCGAAGCAGGTCTGAACGTGAATGAAATCACTCCAATCCTATTGGCTTGTTGCTAGAACGGTAAAGTGTGACGGAATAACCGGAGGAGTATAAAGCACACCTGTACACACTCATCATTAGCTTAAACTATGAAGCAGGCGCTTCAGGCAGGGAGAGAGGTGCGGCGGGCCGACGCAGTGTCTCGTTCCCCTTCTCGGGGAACCAGGGTTACATACGTAAGACGTTCCCCTTCGAGGGAACTCGAACTGCGTCGGTTACGACACTATGGGAACGAGATACCCACTAAACCGTGCCGAAAACCCCGCCTGCCCCTGTGTGCAATAAAGTGGCACGACTAAGAGGAGAGCGCACGAGTGCCAGGTGCCGAAGGAAGGTCAAGACTGTAAAACCGAATGAATGTGTGCGGAGTGGCCCAGCCAGCCGCTAAACAAACATCCTGCAAAGAGGCCCCGGAAAGGAGGGCTCGAGAGGCCGCCATGCCTCTGGTAGAATGAGCCCTCACAGCCACAGGTGAAGGCAAACCGCGCACCTGATAGGCCGGGGAAATAGTCTGAACAATCCAGTTGCTAATAGTATGTTTGGATGCAGGGAGCCCGGCCCTGGGAGACCCAAAACACACTAGCAGCTGGTCAGCCTTCCTCCAACGGGAGGACCTCAGAGTGTAAATACTCAGTGCTCTGACAGGGAAGAGCAGATGAAGTCTCCTGTCCTCCGCCATCACATGAGGTGGAGGATGAAATGCCTGCAGCACTGTGGACCCTGCCGTACAAGAAGGCACTTTAGGGGTGCAGGATAGCCCTAATATTCCCCGGGGCAAACTCCAGGCTTTGCGGGGAAACCGAAAGCGCTTGGAGATCCCCCACCCTCCTCAGAGAGGTGATAGCAAGGAGAAAGGCCATCTTGAGGGTCAAGTGCTTAGCCTCAGCTGACTCCAGGGGTTTGAAGGGGGCCTCAGCCAACGCCCCAAGAACCACCGCCAGATCCCAAGTGGGAACCTTGGACCGAGTCGCAGGTCTCATCCTCCGGGCACCACGGAGGAAACGTACAACCAAGAGAAGTTTCCCCAAGGACCCCTCCCTCAGAGGGGTGTGGAAAGACGAAATAGCTGCCACGTACACCTTGAGGGTGGAAGGGGAAAGACCAGCAGAGAACCGGTCCTGGAGGAACTCAAGTACCTGAACCACCGGGCAGGTAACAGGGTCCACCGACCGCTCCCTACACCAAGTGGAGAAAACACTCCACTCCAGGCCGTACATCCTCCGTGTGGACGGGGCCCTGGAGCTCAGGAGGGTCTCGACTGCTCCGGCTGTTAGACCCGCCTCTAGGTACTGTGCCCCCTCATGGGCCAGACCCACAGTCGCCATATGGCGGGGCAAGGGTGAACCCGGCCCTGCGCCTGGGACAGCAGGTCTCTCCTCAGAGGGCCGTCCAGGAGCGACATGATGTCCGAGAACCACACCCGGGTTGGCCAGAACGGGGCTACGAGCAGTAGGCCGACATTGTCCTGGCGGACCCGCTCCAGAACCCCGGGAGCAGAGCGACTGGGGGAAAAGCGTACAGACGTAGCCTCGGCCACGAATGTACCATGGCGTCCAGACCCAACGGGGCTGGAGGAACGAGAGAACCATAGCGGGCAGTGCGTAGTCTCTTGAGACGCAAACAGATCCACGTCTATGGGGCCGAACTCTTCGCACAAGAGCTCCACCACTTCGGGGTGAAGTCTCCATTCCCCGGGCCTCAGCCCCTGCCTCGACAGCAGGTCTGCTCCCTGATTCTGCGTCCCCGGGAGATACATCGCCCTGAGCGATAGTAACCTCTGCTGGGACCACAGGAGGATCTGACGCGCCAGTCTGTCCAGAGGGCGCGAGCGCAGACCGCCCCGGTGATTCAGATAGGCCACCACCGCTGTGTTGTTCTCTTCGGAACGAACCAGGACGTGGTGGCCTTGGAGATTGGGCAGGAAACTCCTTAGAGCCTGGAACACCGCCAACATCTCGAGACAGTTGATATGCCACTCGGATTAATGCACCTGCCAGAATCCCCTTGCAAATCGGCCGTCCATGACCGCGCCCCAGCCCGTGAAGGAGGCGTCTGTCGAAATAACCAGCCGGCGACAAGACCCTCCCAGCACGGGCCCCTGGGACAGGAACCAAGTTTCCTTCCAAACTGATAGGGAACGAAGACACTTGCGCGTACCCAAATCAGACGGAGAGGATTTCCCCTCGGGGAAAAACCCTTGTTCCTTAGCCACCACTGCAGGGGTCTCATGTGCAGCAGTCCAGATGGTATTACGCTGGACGCAGCCGCCAGGAGACCCAACACTCGTTGACAGTGTTTCATAGTGATGGCGTGGCCTAACTTCACCCCTTTCACGACAGCCAATATGGTGTCGACACGTGCCGGAGACAATTGTGCCCGCATCGTTGTCGAATCCCATACAACCCCTAGGAACGTAGTCCGTTGGGTGGGCGCCAGCACGCTCTTCTTTGCGTTGAGCCTCAGCCCTAAACGCTGCAGATGAGCCAGAACGACATCTCGATGCCGAACCGCCAACTCTCGAGACTGGGCTAGGATGAGCCAGTCGTCGATGAAGTTGAAATCCAGATGCCCTGGAGCCTCAGCGGGGCCAGTGCTGCATCCATACACTTGGTGAATGTGCGAGGGGAAGTGCCAGGCCGAATGGAAGAACCCGATACTGGTAAGCCACACCCCCAAAGGCAAACCTCAGGAACTTCCTGTGAGAAGGACGGATGGAGACCTGGAAATAGGCGTCCTTTAGATCTATCGTGACGAACCAATCCTCAGATTGGATGTGCGTCACGATGGCGGGGATGATGAGCATCTTGAACCTGAATCTCCTCAGAGACCGGTTAGAACCCGCAGATCCAAAATAGGGCACGCAGCCCTCTGTCCTTCTTGGGGACTATGAAGTACCGGCTGTAGAACCGGCGTCTCTGTCTGGGGGGAAGACACGTTCCACGGCCCCTTTCCTCAGCAGAGTACGAACTTCCTGTCCCAACACCGGACCTTGCTCCGGCGGACCACAGTCCAAACCACCCCCTCTCTTCTGTTGAATTTGGAGGGCGGGTTTTGAACTGTAGTCGATACCCATCTATGGCAGTGCGCAGGACCCACGGAGAAATGTTCGTCAGGCTCCGCCAAGCCTCTGCAAAGTCTGCCAACGGAACCAGCCCCTCGGGGCTGGTGGTCGGTGTCTCGTGTGATCTTCTGGTGGACCCCTGAAGCCCCAGAACGGCAGGGGGGAGCCGCCGAAGATCCACGGTGAGTGAGTCGGGACACCGCCTGACTGCAGACCCTCGGGGCAGGCAGTACGGCGTGGACTCGATGGTGGCAGGTGCGTCCTGAACGTGTAAACCTGTTGCCACGAACCTGTTGCCACGGCGGAGGGGACCTCGGTCGGCCTCCGGGCGGGGTTGGGGGGGGGGTGCGGGAGGGGAGAAAGACTCCCCTACCCCGGTCTTCCCTGAGCTCCGTCGGGACTGGATGACGGTCCTCAGATCGCGTCTCTCAGATGGCTGAGGGTGAGAGCACCGTCTCGCTGCCCCAGCTCCTCGGGGGAGACCCCGAGAAGCAACACTCTGCTTCCTCTCCTCTCCGTAGGAGCTCGTAGAGGGAAGGGACCTACGCCTGGCCGCCTCAGCTGCCTTGGGTCCAGACCGGCGAGGGAGATACTGGCGGAACGCTTCGCCCTGCATCTAACGCTCCGTGGTTCTGCGAAGCTCCGCCAGATCTTCCTCAGAGGGACCCCCCCTCTGAACCATCTCCTGTAGCAGGTCGGCTTGGTAGGCTTGAAGCACCGCCATGGTGTGCAAGCTCGCACCTGCCTGGCCCGCTGCCATGTACGCCTTCCCCACGAGCGTGGATGTGGTGCAACATGGTTTGGATGGTAATGCCGGTTGCTCCAGGGAGGACGCAAGTCGAGGGGAGAGATAGCTCGCAAGCGCATCCTCCACCCGAGGCATCCTCCCATAACCACGGTCCCTAACCCCCATCACATTACTGTAGTTCAGTGATCGGGGTGTGGAAAGCCATGTAAAGAAGGGTCTGCCCCATGATTACTCAGTTCATCATGTAAATCAGGAAAGAATGGCAGAGACCGGCGTGGAGGTGGCATGTGGTGCTTAAGAAACCTTTCATCAAGCTTAGCACTAGCCTGTGGTGTCTGCTCCTCCTGTGGCCAGTTGATGTTGAGCTTAGCCACGGCTCTAGTCACCACCTCCAGCAGCATGTCATAGTCGGGCGCCGCCAGGTGACGCCGCCCCGACACCCGGAAGTCATCGTCCACTACGCTGAGCACGTCCGCCTCCTCGGAGTCGGATTGCTGCAGCGTCTCCGGATCCAAACCGCAAGCAGGAGAAGCCGAGAACGGGCTCCCGAACGAGGAAAGGAAGCGTCGGAGCCAGCGGATGAAGGTCGGGAAAAAGCCTCAGCCGTCGCGAAATCCTCCGACAGATCATGCTGTGAACCCCATGAGTGAAGCCGCCGGGCCGCCACAGCGGCCGCAGGGCCCACACCACGGGGAAAACACATCCGGCCATCCTCGGAAAAGAGAGCCATGCTGTACCTCAGTACCCGCACGGAAAGGGCTTCGCAACGGGCGCAGGCAGCCCCCTCGAGAGCTGCCCGGGCGTGCTCCATCCCCAAACATGAGACACACATCTCATGAGAATCTCCATCCGTGATGTACCGAGGGCAAGAAAAAAAAACACACCTTCTGTACATCTGGTTGCCGGACATGCTGGTAGACTTCTTCTTCAGGTAAGACATACTGCTTGTAGGACTGGAGCTTCTTCAAATAACATACAGAGCGCCTGCTGAATAGAAAAAAGCTAATGATGAGTGTGTACAGGTGTGCTTTATACTCCTCCGGTTATTCCGTCACACCTTACCGTTCTAGCAACAAGCCAATAGGATTGGAGTGATTTCATTCACGTTTAGACCTGCTTCGCCCAGAGGCGTTCCCATAGTGTCGTAACCGACGCAGTTCGAGTTCCCTCGAAGGGGAACTTCCGGTTTCCGGACTGAAGCCGAACCAGAAATGCCTAAAATTGCAATTCATCAAGTGGCCACTTGAGGCTGGCTCCAAAAGGGAGTCAGTCTCCAATGACCACCATGTTAAAATGCCCAACTTTACAGCAGAAAAAAACATGTTTACAGTCTGGTTCAAAAGATGGTTTTAGTGTAAAAGCTTATTTGGCCTTCATAACAACTGTGATGGGGTGAATTTTTTTTATAACTCACCCCTTTTAATTATATTATGCCTTAAAGTTCTGCATTATTAGGGGCGTGGCCGCTTTGATTGACAGGTGGCTGGTACCGCTGCCACTGCTAGCTGAATGACTGCCGTCTGTTAACTCTGTTATAGTCAGTCACGGAGCTCAGCAGCTCTGCCCTGTTTGAGCCTTTTGGATGTTTATTCATGCAGATACCAGACGAATAATGGCAGGCTGTCCGATTATTGGAGAGAAAGAGAACCTCCATGAAACCTGTGCTCAAGTTGGTGAGTGAAATTCAGTAATGTTACAATAATAAGCAGGTATGGGTACATAACGTTAGCTTGTTAGCTTAGCTAACATTACCTAACAAACTAATTAGCCAGCGTCAAGCTTTGGTAACAATGCTAAAATAACAGGAGTCTGCTAGCTGCAGTTTTTAAAGGAGACCTATTATACTGCTTTTCCAGTCGTAGTCGAGTTGTAGTCCTTTAAAGAATCATGCACAGAAGTCCAAATGTATTAGAGAAGTGTTTGGATTTATGGTGATAATACTTTGAAACAAAATGCATCTGTTAGAAGGTAAGTCATAAAATGTTAATGGCCCACCTCGTCAGCTAGCTGATGTTTTGCAATGTTAACGGTAAACTTGCCAAAAAGGCATTGTTAGATTTGGATAGGCAACATTAAAGTTACTTTAACAGAGTCTCTGTGTCACTAGAATAAGTGGCTCCACCTGGACTGAGGACAGGGTTGAGGGTTGAGGGGGAAGTGGCGGTGGTTGCGGTTGTCGTGTCGGTAAAGACAGGTAACTTAACTGGGCTGTAACTATGGCGATGTTCCTGAGTTGGGTAAAGTATTATTATTTATTGAGTGAAATGCTCTCCATCTGCATGTATTTTTAACCTGTGAGGACATATTGGACATGCCCGTTGACCCTGACGGGGTTTTTGGCACCGCTCTGGCCTCAATGCAGCAGAGATGTGAAGCTAAGAAGAAGGAGGACAAAGCTCTCCAGCTCTGCCTTCCCCGGAAAGCTGAGCCCCCTCCTCCAGCAGCCCCGCACCAGACCTTCGCTCAGGCTGTCTCACGTTCCCCTCAGTTTAAGATTCCTAAGCGGCCGAAGCCCCAGGCCTGGCCCAGGAAGGCTCCTATGCTGACGGCAACTCCACCAGGACAGCCGGTCCAGACTGCCAGTCAGCAGGCCAGGAAGAAGAAGCGGGCAGTTTGACAGCCTCCCTCTCCCCACCGGTGATGCCGCTGGATGTTCCCCGTTTGCCAACCCCACCTGTTATGTTCCAGAGTGTGATGCGGGGGGTTTTCCCGCTCCCCAACTCTCCGCAAAGAGATACATTGCAGCGTAGGCAGCGTGTTCTGTCCTCCCTTTGAGTCGCACAAGCACACACCCTCAGTCTTTATTGACAATAAAGCTTGTTCCACTGCCGCATCCAGGCCGTAGGTCAAGGGCGCAGTTAAAAACAATGAACAAAAAAACAATAAACGGTTCGGCAGCCTCACCGCTCCCGAGGAGAGCTACGGCTCACTTCAGAACGTGGGATGCTGCATTGTAATTTATCCTCCAGGAAATATCTGAGGTTCGCTTTACAGTACAGAGTGCTTCCCTTCTGTCTGTCCCTGAGCCTTAGAGTGTTCGTGTGGTGTACCGTTAAGATTCATTCTGGCTATATATTTGGACAACTGGCTCCTTTTGGCACAGTCGTAACAGCTGTCAGTGGAACAAATGCGCGCCCTCATAAGACATCTGACAGATTTGGGTTTTATAATAAACACAGAGAAGAGAGTATAATATTTCTGGGGTTACACCTGGAATCGGTGTCCTCTACAGCCTGCCTGGCAGAGGAGAGGGTAAAGGCATACAGGGCTTGTCTCGAGCATTTTCGCCTGCGCAAATCCGCTCACTTCAGATTGTGTCTGAGGTTCCTGGGACTGATGGCGTCAGCCATCCTGGTGGTCAGACTCGGCCGCCTGTTCATGAGAGATTTCCAGCGCTGGGTGGCTTCCCTCGGACTGTACCCTGTCTGTCATGGTGCATGGAGGGTGACAGTCACTGTGGAATGCGTGATGGCACTGCGCCGCTGGCAACATCCAGCTTTCTTGATGCAGGGGGTGCCCATGGGCGTCGTCCTGTCACAGAAGGTGGTCACCAAAGATGCGAGTTTGGGGAGGAACACATGAGGTCAGGTCTGTGAGGGGCATCTGGAGCGAAAATCTCCGGCGCTTGCACAAAAATTACCTGGAGCTTTTAGCAGTGTTTCTTACCATGAGGCATTTTCTCCCGTTTCTCAGCGGACATCATGTTCTGGTGAGGACGGACAATACGACAACAGTAGCATATATATACTGTGTATATAAACTGTCAAAGTGGTTGTGTTCCCATCTGTTGCACACGCTGGCACGCAAACTGATACTGTGGAGAAGAGAGCGACTGTCTCTGAAAGTAAATGTAAATGCTCTGTATAGCGCCTTTCTAGTCTTTTTTCGACCACTCAAAGCGCTTTTACACTACATCTGCATTCACATAAACTGAGCCTAAGTGCTCAAACAGAAACTATCATTCACACACATTCAGACACTGGCGGAACAGCCACCAGGGGCAATTCAGGGTTCAGTATCTTGCCCAAGGACACTTCAACATGCAGCCTGGGGGAGCCAGGATTGAACCGCCGACCTTCCAATTAATAGCCAACCCGCTCTACCTCCTGAGCCACAGCCTCCCCTAAAAGTGGCACTTCCCCGGATTTCTAAACCTAGGTGCAAGTGTGGCTGCATTATGGCTGGGCCAAGGTGGACCTGTTTGCATTGAGAGTCAATGCGCAGTGTCCGCTGTTTTTCTCAATACACAATCCAGATGCCCCTCTCAGCGTTGACGCGCTCATGCACGGGTGGTCGCCAGACCCCCTGTACACGTTCCCTCCATTGGCTCTGATATCCCCCACTCTGTCCAGGGTGAGGGAGTACCACTGCAGACTGATCCTCATAGCTCTGCACTGGCCGGCAATGCACTGGCTAGCGGAGATATATCTACTCACACCATGGACAGCCATGGCAACTCCTGCTGCTCAGGGACATGCTGTCCCAGGCAGGAGGGACAATCTTTCACCCACACCCAGAGCGCCTGGCACTATGGGCCTTGCCCATGAGTGGCATAAGTTTGGTAGGACTTCTTCAGAATGTGATTAAAACTATTCAGAGCGCCAGGGCTCCCTACACCCGGTCCCTTTATGACTGTAAGTGGAGGGTGTTTGAGGAGTGGTGTCTCAAGGAGGGATATGTCCATTTTCAGTGCCCGGCGTGATTTTGTCATTCCTGCAGGACTTGGTTGACAAACAAAATGTCCTCTCCACAATTAAAGTGTACCTGGCTGCTATTGCTGCTTGTCATGTCGGGTTTGGAGGTAAAACAGCTAGCCAACATTCCCTGGTCTGCTGTTGTTTTGAAAGGGGCATGTCGGCTACTACCTGTTTCCAGGCCATTGGCCCCACCATGGGATCTGGTAGTGGTCCTGGATGGGCTCTCTGGCCCCCCTTTGAACCACTGGGGGAAGTTGACTTCTGTCTCTGAAGACAGTGTTGTTGCTGGCTTTGGCGTCTGCAAATGGGGTTGGTGACATTCACCCGCATCCATCATGCACTCAGTTTGCTCCAGGTGGTAGCAGAGTGTCAATGAAGCTTAACCCTGCCTTTGTGCCCAAGGTGAGAAGGCTCATGCTTGCCTATTATTGACATTAGGGCGTTCTCTTCGCCCACTTTCTCCTCCCCTGAGGAGGAGCGGCTGCATGTGCTGTGTCCAGTTCATGCCCGGCACATTTACATGGACAGGACTAAGGGGTTTCGGAGAAGTGACCAACTCTTTGCTTTCCTATGCAGGTGCTACCCTGTATAGGCAAGCCTGTTACCAAGCAATGGCTCTCCCACTAAATTGTGGGGTCGATTGCTCTGGCCTACACTAGTCGGGGTCTGCAGGCTCCCCCAGGCCTATGGGTTCTCTCAGCTCCTGGCTTTGCAGCATCCTGGGCCCTGTTTAAGGGGGTCTCTATCCAGGACATTTGTGCAGCGGCGAGCTGGTCCTCGCCCCTCACCTTTGCCCGGTTTTATAAACTGGATGTCTCTACTCAGAGTGTGGCGCGTGCAATGCTGAGCACAGGGCCCTCGCTGGAACAGAGCGCTGCTTGTTGAGAGCCGGTGGTTGTTGAGATAAGCTTGTCTGGCAATACGGGAGTCTTCATATCCCATAGTGAGACATCGAAACAAATGCAATGAATGACAACTTTAGGTTACTTGCGTAACCCTGGTTCTCATTCATAGCATGAGTGAGATATCTCACCAGACAGCCCTTCTTGCTGGGGTGAAGCGAGAAGAGGTGCTTATTTTGAATGGTGTCTGCGATGTAGCATAAGCAGCCCTCACTTCAAGACATTATTTATAAACTGTAAACCGTTTTCCTCGTTTGCTCTGGTCGCTGTTTACATTCCACCTCAGGCCTGTCTTAGTGAGGCATTAATACACCTGGCCGACCAGATAACTAACATGGAGAAAAAAACATCCAGACTCCCTGCTCATTGTTCTTGGGGACTTTAACAAAGCAAACCTCAGTCATGAACTTAATACCCAAAATACAGACAGCATATTAAGTGTCCGACCAGGGACACTAACACACTGGACCACTGCAACACAACATTAAAGGACGCCTATTGCTCTGTTCCCCGTGCAACCTTGGGACTCTCTGATCACTGTCTGGTTCATCTTATCCCGACACACAGGCAAAAACTGAAATCTGCTAAACCTGTTGTAAAGACTGTGAAAAGATGGACATGTGTATGCCGACTAAAACCTTCCGCACCTATAACAACCAAAAACCCTGGTTCACAGCGAAACTCAGGCTGCTTCGTCAGACCAAGGAGGAGGCCTTCAGAAGTGGGGACAGAGTCTTGTACAACCAGGCCAGGATCATGCTGACTAAAGAGGTCAAAGCTGCAAAGAGGTGCTACGCTGAAAAGCTAAATAACAGCTTTGCAGCCAACGACCCTGCGTCAGTGTGGAGAAGCTTATGGACACTCACAAACTAGCTGAATGGTTTCTACTGTAGGTTTGAAAAGCCCAGAGTCAAACCTCTCCCCCACTCCTACATGTCCAACGATATCTTCAAACAGTCACCTTCCCCCTCTGACCTCTCACCTGCACTCAAGATCTGTGAAGAGGACGTGAGCCACCTCTTCCAAAGGCAGAAGATCAGGAAGGCTCCTGGACCTGACAGTGTAGCACCGTGCCTGAAAATCTGTTGATCAGCTGGCCCCCATCTGCAGTTTGCCTACAGGGCTAACAGGTTAGTGGATGATGCTGTCAACTTGGGTCTGCATCACATCCTGCAACACCTCGACTCTCCAGGGACATATGCTAGGATCCTGTTCGTGGACTTCAGCTCGGCGTTCAACACCATCATCCCGGACATCCTCAGCACCAACCTCACCCAGCTCACTGTGCCAGCTCTCCCCACTGCTCTTCTCCCTCTACACCAACGACTGCACCTCATGGCACCCATCTGTCAAACTCCTGAAATTTGCTGACGACACAACTGTCATTGGCCTCATCCGGGACGGTGACGAGTCGGCCTACAGACGGGAGGTTGATCAGCTGGCTCTCTGGTGTGGTCAGAACAACCTGGAGCTTAACACACTCAAAACTGTGGAGATGACCGTGGACTTCAGGAGGAGCCCCCCTATTCTGCCCCCCATCACCATTCTAAACAGCCCTGTGTCTGCTGTGGAATCCTTCAGGTTTCTGGGTTCCACTATATCCCAGGACCTGAAGTGGGAGCCCAACACTGACACTATCATCAAGAAGGCCCAGCAGAGGATGTGCTTCCTGCGTCAGCTCGGGAAGCTCAACCTGCCTAAGGAGCTGCTGATCCAGTTCTACACAGCCATCATCCAGTCTGTTCTCTGCACCTCCATCACTGTCTGGTTTGGATCTGCCAGCAAAAAGGACAAGGACAGACTACAACGTACAGTCAGGACTGCAGAAAAAATAATCGGTGCCAACCTGCCCTCCATTCAGGACTTATACATTTCCAGAGTCAGGAGACGGGCAGGAAACATCACTGCAGATCCATCTCACAACCTGTTCCAGCTCCTCCCCTCTGGTAGGCGCTACAGAGCACTGTACGCCAAAACCAACAGACTCAGGAACAGTTTCTTCCCACAAGCCATCATTCTGATGAACAGCTGATTTCTGACTCACAGTGTCAGGAACAATTCCTGTGCAATAACCCAGTAACTCTGTAATCAGTCTTTAATCAGCACCTGTTTACTGGTTTCCACTTATTATTTATTTATTCACCATTCTCTATTTCAGTGCTGTTCATACTATGTTCATACTATGTCATATTGTATATATATATAGTCAGGATTTAGAGCTCATCATAGCACAGAGACAGCACTGGTGAAAATTACTAATGACCTCCTTATTGCATCAGACAAAGGACTGGTTTTATTAGATCTTAGTGCTGCATTTGATACCATTGACCATCAGATCCTATTGCAGAGACTGGAACATTTCATTGACATTAAAGGAACCGCTCTAAGCTGGTTTAAGTCCTATTTATCAGATCGATTTCAGTTTGTACATGTTAACGATGAGTCCTCCGTGCATGCCAAAGTTAGTCATGGAGTTGCTCAAGGATCTGTCCTCGGACCAATCCTCTTCACTTTATATATGCTTCCTTTAGGCAATATTATCAGGAAATATTCCATAAGCTTTCATTGTTATGCAGATGATACTCAGTTATATCTATCGATCAAACCAGATGAAACTTATCAGTTAGCTAAACTTCAAATGTGCCTTCAGGATGTTAAAACCTGGATGACCTGTAATTTTCTAATGTTAAACTAAGATAAAACTGAAGTTATTGTTCTGGGGCCTAAGCATCTCTGTGACGCATTATCTAAAGATATAGTTTCCCTTGATGGCATCGCCCTGGCCTCCAGCACCACTGTGAGGAATCTTGGAGTTATCTTTGATCAGGACATGTCGTTTAAGTCTCACATTCAGCAAATTTCAAGGACCGCATTTTTTCACCTACGTAATATTGCGAAAATCAGGAACATCCTGTCTAAAAATGATGCAGAAAAACTAGTCCATGCATTTGTTACTTCTAGGCTGGATTACTGCAATTCCTTATTATCAGGCTGCCCGAAAAAGTACATTAAGACTCTTCAGCTGATCCAGAATGCTGCAGCACGTGTTCTGACAGGAACCAGGAAAAGAGATCATATTTCTCCTGTCTTAGCTTCTCTGCATTGGCTTCCAGTAAAATCCAGAATAGAATTTAAAATCATTCTTCTTACCTACAAAGCTCTTAATGGTCAGGCACCATCTTATCTTAAAGAGCTCATAGTACCTTACTACCCCACCAGAGCACTGCGCTCCCAGAATGCAGGGTTACTTGTGGTTCCTAGAGTCTCCAAAAGTAGACTAGGAGCCAGAGCGTTCAGGTATCAAGCTCCTCTCCTGTGGAACCAGGTTCCAGTTTGGGTTCAGGAGGCAGACACCATCTCCACATTTAAGAGTAGGCTTAAGACTTTCCTCTTTGATAAAGCCTATAGTTAGGGCTGGCTCAGGTGAGTCCTGAACCATCCCTTAGTTATGCTGCTATAGGCCTAGACTGCTGGGGTATTTCCCATGATGCACTGAGGTCCTCTCTCCTCTACTTTCTCGCCCTCTATATGCAACCTCATCCCATTATTGCATGTTACTAACACAACTTCTCCCCTTTCTGGTAGTTTTGTGCTTTCTCGTCCCTCTCCTCTCTCCTCCTATCACTTCCTGCAGGTGTTTCTGGCTCTGGAGCTGTGGAGTCTGGATCTGTGGCTGCGGGTTACCTGCTGCCTCCGTGTTCCTGCTCGACACCCTCTGCTGCAATGACTATTGTTACTAGTCCTATTGTAATTATTGTTATTATAATCATTAACATTACGACTGTTATCATTAACACTACTATACATATCTGTACCATTTTTCATTTAGTCTATAGCAACATCACCTTTACTGTCTGTACCTCTGTGTGTATATTGTGTAGGCTGCCTCCCTCCCCTCTCCCTCCTTCCATCCCTCTCTTTTTCTCTCTGTTCCTCTCTTGCCCTCTCCCTCTCTCTCTCTCTCTCTCTCCCTCTCTCTCTCTCTCCTTCACCCCAACCGGTCGAGGCAGATGGCCACCCACCCTGAGCCATGTTTCTGCTCGAGGTTTCTGCCTCTTAAAAGGAAGTTTTTCCTTGCCACCGTCGCCTAGTGCTTGCTCTTGGTGGGAACTGTTGGGCTTCTGTAAATAGAGTATGGTCTAGACCTGCTCTTTTATGAAAAGCGCTGTGAGATAACTGTTGTTGTGATTTGGCGCTATATAAATAAAATTGAATTGAATTGAATATTGTAAATACTGTATACCAATACACCTACCTCAGATCATAAGGTCATAGGTCTTATTTATTTTTTCCAGCATCCTCTGCACTATGCTCCATCACACTGTGTAAATGTGTACATGTATGCATGTATGTGTATGTTTATCTGTATATCATATCCACCTTCAACATGTACATAATGAGCATAGTTTACTCTTGCATCCTTTGCACTCTGATTACTGCACTATTTGTCAATATGTCTATATTGTTTTGTTCATAGTGTGTATATTAGTGTTTTCTATTCTGTAGTTTGTGTCTGATTTTATTTTATTATATTATTATTTTATTATTGTATAAGTAAGCACATCGTGAGCAATGTACAATCCTGAGTCAAATTCCTCGTATGTGCACACATACCTGGCAATAAAACTGATTCTGATTCTGATTCTGATTTAAGGGTAGGAGGACCCACCGGATGCGGACACCGTGATCACCAGCCAATCAGGATTGGCGTAATGAGATAAAGAGAGCGAGGGATGGGTGAGTGAGAGAGAGAAAGAAAATGTGCTGCGCCACAAATAAATGAACGTATGGGAAACACTGGTATATATTGGGTATAGTCCCAGATAATGTCATATATAGGAACTTGACGTCCTTACTGAGAATTCTGCTTTTTACAGCTTCTTGGTTGAAGCAACAGCCTCCCAGTATAACAGAATGGAGAGAAAGGGTAAAAAGTGTGTTCATCATGGAGAAAATCACAGCGAGTTTACAGCTCAGGTCAGACAGGTTTGATCAAAGATTGTTACCAGTAAAACAGACAATGTAAAAACTTTAGTAACCTCATTTTGTCCCCTCCACTTTAGTTGTATTTTTATACTTACTGCAGTAAATGTATGTACTCATTGCTACATGTTGCTCATGTTCCCTCCTTTAGGAAGGACGAAGCAATATTTGAAGATAGGATGTGAGGGTTAGAACTGAAACTGTAAGAGCGTCTCCTAATGTACGTGCCTGATGTATGTGTTGTGTAATTTTATGTGAAATAAAAAAGTAAGTAAAAAAAAAGTTCTATATAAATGCAGTGCTCTTGCCTTGGACACTTGGTTATTTGGTGCATTAGATTATTAGAGAATTTTCAGTTTGTGGGATACCACAGACATAACGACAGAATTATTTTAATCTTATGAAAACACACACCAGACGACTGAGTCCAGATGCAGGACCACACTTGGCATGATCGGTTTAAGAGTGGCGGTTCTGGGGACTTGGGATCTCTCAGAATCTCGTGTGATCAAACATGACTTCAGACACAATCATGGAGGCAGACTGTCATCATCAGCTAGTTGCACTTGTGTGTGCTATGTTTCGCACAGAAAAACAAAAAAGAGATTAAAACTGTGGATAAAATCAAGACTGAGAAAAGAGAATCAGCATGGTTTATACATTTAGTGTGAGTACAAAACACGCTGGTGACACACCCCGGGCAACTCGCTCTCATTGGCTGTTGTGGGTTTCTGATTGGAGGCTTCCCAATTTCAATCAAACATGTTTGATATTCACACTACAGGATCTTATGGGTCCACAATCTGTTCCTAACCAGCCTTGGATCGTGAACACCCCTGCGACTGTTGGGAGGGCAAATTGGACCTAAAATCAGCCCAATTATCCTCTAGTGTGTGGCCAGCATTAGGAAGAAACATGAGCATTTAATTATATCAGTGCTGAATCCAGCATGTTATGAATTGGATAAATTTAACATTTTAATTGATGTGTGCATGGATGATTTCAACAGATCTTTTTATCAACTTATTATCATACTTGGAAAGTGTGTGTCTTATGCCTTTCTGCTGGCTGCCATCTGCTAGTTGCTCCATATTGGGGTTAGGAGACCTCTGGAGTGCTCTTAAATAAGTTGGGTTTTGAGACCGATTTTTAACACTATTGGAACATTTTAATGTATGAAGACCAAACTTTTACTCTGAGAGAGAATTCATGTATGTCTACCATCATGAAGAAGCATTAAGCAAGGAAACAATGAAGCATTCGACTTGTCTTTCTTGAGCAATCCCAGAGTATTTAAATACCAGACAAAAATAAATATTCAATAAGTTATGTAATAATTCAAAACAATTTCTAATAAATTAATATTCAGTTCTAGTAATTGCATGTTTCACCATACCTGGAAAACAATGACAAAAGCCAGTCGGACAGCCAGTACTGCCCAGAATTCCTTAGAGATCTCATATGGAGTGGTTGACCAAGGAGGTTCTCTGTAGTCCTTATACCTAGAGACAAAAAGACATGTTTTTGGTCTGGATATAAATTCTGACAGGTATTGATAATCCAGCAACTGATTGTTATGTTCTTGATTTAACAACACACTCCTCTCCTACAGTATTCCTAGCTGCAGTTATGCTGAGTTGAAGCTGGTGACTGAGTCACTGTCATTTTTTCCCCTGGTGATGCAAAGCCAGCTCTTGGGCAAGCACAGTGATTCTGCAATCTTCCTCAGGTGTCTATTTTTTGTGTCTGGTAATTTCCTGGGTCCAAATGAACGTGTTTATGGATGTTAACGTGTCGTGTGCATGGCAATTTTTGTGGCTTTAGCTGGCATAGGCACACACACACATAAGTCTTCAAAATCACACCTTTCATGTTTGTTACCTGATTTGAGAACGGTACTGTGTCATTTCAAACCAAATGGCATCACTGACTAACTTCACCCAGTATGTTACCTGAAACACCAGATGCATACAGTGATCAAGTGGGGAGCTGGAGCAGTCTTGGGTGGAATGATGACTGGTATGAAAAGGTCAATAGAAGGAGTAGAGGGGACAGAGTAACAAGCCAGCTAGTTACACCAGTTTTTCAACAGGTTTGACTCACCAACACAGGTCGAACCCTACTCCACATGCCTCCCTGTGATATGACAGGACCACTTGCTCAGCAGCCACAGGCCGTCTCCTCCAACTAACTAGCTGCGTTTCGACCAAAGGAACTAGAACCCAGAACAAGGAACCTTCGGAGGGACTCACTGTTTTTCCACCGGAGGGATCAGGGTCTAAATAAAGTTCTAGAGTCTTTATTTTACCCCCCAAAAAGTGGTGTGTTTACAGCAAACAGCTGATAGAATTGAGCTAAATACTGGGTCCAGAGTTCTTGTTTAAAGTTTTCATCAGTCAGGAGGTTTTTACACAGAGCCAAAGCTGAACCATAACAGATAATTAACCTCGTTAAAATCACATTCCTCCGACACTCAGGCGACACAGTCTTGAGTCCTGCAGATAAGCTGCAGCTCTGGACGTTGGAAATGTTTTAATAACCTTCCAAACTGTTTTTCAGAGTTTATTTTTGTGTTGCTTTCTCTATGCTGGAGTTATTTTAAAACTTGATGGCCATACAGTCCAGTATCCAGTTTGTTATTAAATGTGTAACAAACTTTATCGTGTGTCTCTTTATTATACTCACACACAAAAAGCTGCTTTAATGGTCAAGCACAGCCTCTGGTTTTTCATTATATTTCAATCAAATTTGATGTAAATAATGATGCCTGTGCATTGCTTTGTACAGCGTATAGGCCTACAGCCTACGTCAGCTGGTTAATTTGCCTAATCTTTAGACCATGGTGGAAACACACACAATAGTGGGCTGAAGGAACCTTTTAGTTTCTTGAAAAGAGATCTGAGGTACAGGCTACTTTTGGTCAAAAAGCGGCCAAGGGAGAACTACAACACAAGCAGCTCCCTCAACTAGGAAGACAGCAGCTCCACCCTCCTTCTCTTCCCTCCTTACCTCTCTCTCTCCCGCCCTTCTCCCCCTCCATCTCCCTCTTCTCCCTTCCTGCCCCCCAAAAAGCCAAGGAGCTTGTGGTGGACTTTGTCAAGTAGATTGAGATCCCTGCGCACTAACAACACTCCAAAAAGGGCCCATTGAAGGCCATGGGACTGCAAGGTACTTTCCAACTGAATGACACAAGAGACTATAAGAAACAAAATAAACTAGAGGAGAATCAGGTACTTTCCAAATGAATGTGATGTGTTAAGTGTGATAAGTATAGCAATCAGTAGAATGATGTATTAGACGTATTATAAAGAAATTACTAAAGAAATGAAAAATGAATAACTATGGTATGAAAATGTCATGATTTGATAGTATTGATTGGAAAAGTGCATGTAATGATAGATGTGATTGAGGGAATATGTTAGGACTTGTTAGCTTGTTGCGAAATACTGGACTGAGTGTGACCGCCTCATGACTGTGAGTCATTGAGAGGGAAAGGTTAGTAGGGGAAATGAGTGGACCAAACAAGGACATCTCTGAAACAAATGAACAATCTATGTGCCAGAAGTCACGTAGACAGGATAGGGGTGGTGGCTGATATGACAAAGAAATCAGCCACGGAGTAGGATATATAAAGAGAAGCCAGAAAGAGATCGGGGTTATTCCTCGGCGGATCTGAAGAGGCATCGGACTCGGAGCAAGACCATCACCGCACCGGACCAAGAGCCAAAGAGTTGGGGATTTGAACAACTAACATCTAGAGAACGCTTCAGAGATTTCTTCAGCAAAGTATCAACAGATCGTGCCACGGAGGATAACCATAACAGCCAAGACAACTGAAGAATCATCGGACTCTGAAGATTTTCTCCTTTTCAACTGCAACAAAGACTGAAGACTCCAACAGACGGTAGAGGGCTTTGGACAAAGCCTCAAGTCTCCTCCGGAGTCCGCAGCCCCGCAGCGGAGGAAGGATTTCACTGCAGGACAACTCCTTCCCCTCCCTTTCTCTCCAAAAAGAAGATAACCAAAAACACTCAAGCTCAGCTATTCGTATCAGGTTTTGAATTTTAAACAGTTTTATTATTTTTACTCATTTTTTAACCAATTATAGTTGTATGCTTGCCCTTGCTAACTTTATGCAATAAAATATATAATCACTGCATTTAAAGAACGATAGTCGACATTGAAGTTATTTCCTCACTAAGGTAGTAATCAATTAGGTAAAGTGTGTTTAACAACTTTGAGGTTCTTATAGGTTGCTCTAGCCACTGAAATTAACTTATCCTTGGGGCCTATTTTCCTGGCCACTAAATACCAACCTGGCAACCATACCAAGTGCACTGATCAATGAGAAGACAGCTGTCGTTAACGGGCGTGGCTGGGGTGGTATCTGGCTCTAGGGCTATTCAGTCAGGTGCTATCTCAGAGTAAGCAGGGTAGGCGTTCGGAAGAAGACAGTTAGAAGCCAGGCGAATCTCTTCGACACCAGCTTAAACAGTCCTCAGTCATACCTACTAGGGTAATACCCATAGGCCTAGAGGATCGGACCCTTTAAGACGGAGAGCTGGTCCAGTACCTCCTGAACAGGGGTGACTCGGGATCTAACAACTTCCAATGCAGCAAGAGGCCCCCCACCCCAGTCGTTATAAGGGGGGAGGGGGTAGAGATGGTAGACACCTATACGTTCCTGGGGATGCAACTCAACAACAAACTGGACTGGACAGACAACACTGAGGCCCTTTTACAGGAAAGGACAGAACAGGCTGTTCTTCCTGAGAAGGCTCAGGTCCTTCAGTGTGTGCACCAGGCTGTTGGGGATGTGCTGCCAGTCTGTAGTGGCCAGTGTCATTTTCTTTGCTGTGGTGTGTTGGGTAGGGGCATCTGGACTTGTGGCACCAACAAACTGGGCAAGCTGGTGAATAAGGCCAGCTCAGTGGTGGGGATAGAACTTAACAGTGTGGAGGCAGTGACTGAGAGGAGGATGAGAGGGAAGCTGAAAGCCATCATGGAGAACCCCTCTCATCCTCTCTATGCTGACCTGAGGCAGCTCAGGAGCTCCTTCAGCCACAGACTAATACAGCCTGGCCCCTCAAAGCTCTTAGAAGGCTCATTTGTGCCATCTGCCATCACAACTCCACAGCACCCAGTACATGTCATCTCTGCTAACAGAGTCTCAAATGACAAGCCCTGAACGTGCAAGGACCCTATTGAAACTGGAGTAATTATTTCTGTCTTTCTTTTATATTTTTGTTCCAAATGAAGCGCATGTTTGGAGACCTTTAAATATTCTCAAACTCATGAAACTCTACACACAAGTCTGAAGTGGCGATAATTCACATGTCATATGGGTCTTGCATATGCGCTTGGCAAAATGGCTCCATACCACCTCCTACGAAATTAAATGTTCAACCTAGATGCAATAAATCTTTATGGGACATGTATCGTACAAAGAAAAAAAGCAGCCAGTTTTAATTGAAAGAGCAATTTTAAGACATTTTTTTCTATTATATATTCAGGCACACCTAAAATTTTGCATGTTTTTATATAGCTTCTAATCCCTGGTGCCCCAGTTAAAATATAACTGCATGTATTCAATTGCCCCACTGTGTGGTCGATTACTAAGCATTTTATGTTTTGGCTAATGAACTCATGAACCATTAGGAGTATCAGAAATAATTTTGCACATTGTGTTCCTTGGATTCGACTGATATAGGTCATGTCTATTCGAGGTCCAGAGTGCCCTGGAGCAGGTATTGTGACTTTTTGATAAACACATTAAGCAAATATTCAAGTCACAGCCAGTAACACATTTTGAATGGCAGTAGTATACTGATTTCTGTCCCATATGCTAAACATGTTTTTATCATGAAATTGACAATTCTGAACTGAGATTGATTTCCCACCTGCAGATCTCAACTGGGTAGCCAAGGTGCAACGGATCCATGGTCTCTTTGCCATCCTGGAAGTGGCTGACATTAAAGTAGGACAGCGTATGGTTGACAAATCCATGCATGGAGCCATCAGGGCTGTACATGTACTGATAGACCATCCGAGGGATGAAGTCGGAAGTGAAGGAGATGACAAATGCCTAGGAATTGTGGTAGGAGAGTTGGTGGTAGGGGTGGGGGATCAGAGAATAGAGACAGGAATGGAAGTTAGGCTAATGTGAATAAATATTTCATATTGCATGTGTAAACAAGACATTATGAAATATAACAGCAGTGTCAAAATGAAAAAAGACAATCCACTAGTAGTTGAGTCCCAGGCGCTACTCTCAACATTGTTCACACCTTGCTTAGACTCATGGCCATCATTGGAAAGTCATCGGAGCCCCATGAATGCAAATGTGAATTGATGTGAAAGCAACTGAGAATGGCAAGGTGACCAGCTGCGTTCAGTATGCTAACATGTGGTTCATCACACCCTATTTCAAGGTAAAAACGGAATGTTAGATGAGCTGACAAACACCTTTTTTAAAGCCTTCTCAGGCCCAACATGTTCTTTCATGTGCTTTTTTTGCCACCAGGAGTACTATATCTGTATGCAATCCCAAAGCAATATCAATGCTTAGGAATACTATTCTATATACTAATTTCCATATCCATAATGTCCAAAGACATTCTCTTATAGATGGTAGTTTGAGATTGCATTATTGTCCAATAATCTGGTTTATCACATTTGATAGTAACTTGTATGTTTGGGAGGCCATTGCATTAATATACAGTGCATCTGGAAAGTATTCACAGCGCTTCACTTTTTCCACATTTTGTTATGTTACAGCCTTACTCAAAAATGGATGACATTCATTATTTTCCTCAAATTCTGATGTACTGCAGTAAGCGTGTTGACTCATTTCCGTTTCCAGTGCTTGTGTGTTGGTAGTGTGTTGTGCTGCTCTCGCTAAATACCAGTTAAATTTGTTAGATTACAGCATCCAACTGTCCGCTAAACACGCTACCGTACTTTAGCTTAGCTGTTAGCAGCTTTAGCTTAGCAGCTAACGATGGCTTCTCCTTCTCCCTCTCACTCTCCTACTTTCTCCTGCTCGGTGTGTCAGATGTTCAGTTACTTCTCTGCCTCCTTTAGCAGTAATGGTACGTGTAATAAGTGTAGTTTATTATGTAGACATGGAGGCGAGGCTCAGTGATTTAGAAGTCTGGCTCCGCACCTTGGTAGATCAGTCTTTAGCTACTGTAGCTAGCCAGTCCCCGGTAGTCAGTGCCTGAGTTAGCCTGTGGTAGCCATCCACCGGCATCTCCTGAGCCGGGAATGGGTGGCTGGGTGACTGTCCGAAAGGAAAAATAGTCGTAAGCATTCAAAGCCCACGGGTCACCACCAACCTGTTCACGTTTCTAACGTGGCTGAGAAACCAACGCTGATCATTGGCAGCTCTGTTTTGAAAAAAGTGAAGTTAGCGAAGCGGGTGGCCATAGTTAAGTGCATCCCTGGGGCCAGAGCTGGTGACATTGAGTCTAGAGGTGGTGATGGCGCAATGGATAAGACACATGCCTTTGGTGTGAGAGATCCAGGTTTTCCCCCACTATGACCCATAGTGTATAGCCGCATGTCGTCATTCCGCCGCTGGTTGTCGTGGTGGTGTCCAGCAAACGATGTGGGCTTTGTAGATCATTGGCAGACCTTCTGGGGAAGACCTGGTCTGATCCGGAGAGACAGCATCCATCCCACTTGGGAAGAAGCAGCTCTTATTTCTAGAAATCTGGCCAAGTTTATTATTGGACCAATTCCATGACAACCCAGAGTTGAGACCAGGAGGCAGAGTCGCAGTCTAACACACTTCTCTGCTCCTCCATTTCAGGAGTTACTTAGTGAAAACCCTATAGTGTCTGCCCCCCGACCATTGAAATTATTTAAATCAAAGGTAAACAGAAGAGGAGCCTCATAAAAATTTAAACCACAAGCGCAATAGTGCAAACAAATAGGAGAGTTAAATGTGGACTCTTAAACATCAGATCTCTCTCTTCTAAAGGTGTACTAGTAAATGAACTAATATCAGATTATGATATTGATTTATTTTGTCTTACTGAAATCTGGCTGGGTGATGGAGAATATGTTAGCCTAAATGAATCCACCCCTCCCAGTCATATTAATACTCACATTCCTCGAGGCACAGGCCGAGGAGGTGGAGTTGCAGCTATCTTCAACTCCAGCCTACTAATCAGCTCTAAACCTAAACTAAATTATAACTCATTAGAAAGCCTTGTTCTTAGTCTTTCACACCCAAGTTGGAAATCACTGCAACCAATTCTTTTTGTTATAGTGTACCGAGCACCTGGTCCGTACTCTGAATTCTTATCTGAGTTTGCAGAGTTTGTGTCAACTTTAGTCCTTAAAACGGACAAAGTTGTAATTGTAGGGGATTTTAATATTCATGTGGACGTTGAGAATGACAGCTTCAGTACTGCGTTTATCTCTCTTTTACATTCCATTGGCTTCTCTCAGAGCGTTCATGAACCGACTCACTGTTTAAACTTTTTTTTTCTACATAGCAATTAAGAAGAAGATAACCACTGTGTCCTACCTTCGCAAAATTAGTCGACTGGACTGGACCCATGAAATGTTGACATGGAAAATGACTTAAATAATAATCAAAATAGTTGATGATTTATTTTATGTTGTTTGACAAATGGATAAATTGACTAATTGCTCCAGCTGCACAAGAATAAACTCAAATAAAATCATAGTTTATAAACTCTTTTGTTCGGTGAGTAAAATTGTTAGTAACCAGTTACTAAACTACACACACACACACACACACATATATATATATATATAGTCCTAGTAAATAGTCCTAGGAACAGCTAAGATACTACGCAGAACCCTCAAACTCCTCTGGTAGGCCTCCGAGCTTGAGGATGACACATACCACCACATACCAGGTTTATATATTTTTTACAACACAATATCAAAATTAAACGGTTCTATGACTGTGCATGGATGTGAATGCAAACACCCCGAAATTACAGCTGAAATTCTACATTATCTGCCTGACTACAAGGTTTCAAACCAAATGTGATGGAGTACAGAGCCCAAAAGATTCTGAATATCTACAGACAGTACAGTATGATACAGTGTTAATGCATTAGCATAAATGAATACATTCATGTTTTACTTACATTAATGATGACGGCCACTTTTGCTACCCCTCTTAGTATGTTGTACCATATACCTGTAGACACAACAATATGTATCAGCTGTTAGAGATAACAGTTTTTTCTACTCTGAAGGAATATGTTTACAGGAACATTTACAGCATTCACTAATCATTTCACCAGTTTCTCACTGTCCTTTACTATTGGGTACAATTGCTTTTTTATAAGAGCTACTGTATGTTCAACCCACCAATGTCTTTGGCTCTTGCTGCCACGGGTCTTCGCAACTCAGTCACAAATTTCTTGGCATCAAGTCGTATTTCGATGATGTTGTTGAGCAGAGCAAAGAGTGGAGCCAAGGGGAAGGATGCAACGAACAATGTAACAAAACCAAACTGGATGACTGGATACAGAAGAAGACAGGATTATTTATTAGAAAGTCAATAATATGCTGGGAACTCCCACTGCAACGTTACAGTAGTATTTTGTCAGCTTGAACTAATCCATACTCATTAATGATAACGTTACATTTACTGCATTTAGCCAATTTGCTTTTCAGTAACTAATGTTACTATTTGTGTGTCTTTCACCGGAAGCTCAGCAATGTGAGCACAGCTAAACGTATTAGATAATAACAAAACTGTTAGTGAGCTAGACTGAATAGTATAAATGAGATTGTTTCCACACTTATTAACATTTCTGTAGTGGATGGTTATTCTACTGTGTTTTTGCATTGTTGTGTATATGTGTGTAAAATGAAATGCAATCCACTAACACCACAAAACAACCAGATAGTTTTTTGTGGTGTTAGTGGATTGCATTTCATTAGCTGCGGAGAGAGGCTCGGGAGCACACACATGGCTACATCACGACCCGTTGCCTTCACATTAAAAGCAGAATAGTGGCTGTTCCAAGCAGCAGAGAAAACAGGCATGTGCTTCCTTTCTTTTTTTTAATTATTAATAATAATTTGATTTATTAACAAGTGATTTCATTGAATGACTACATATAGCCCCTTTAACGCAACATGATAAGATGGAGATGAAAAATAAAGTGGGACATATAATAAATAATACAACTGTTTTATGTTTAGTTGTTTAGTTTGTCGGCCAATATTTATTTACATTGGAGGCATTCTTCTATATTTTACTATTTTTTGTGAAAGCACTGAGGCATAGAACAAAAAAAAGAGAAGATCACTCTTTTTCCATCTTGCTTCATGTTGTCTTCACCATTAACACATTGACAATGGCAAAGGCATGAAGATGCAAAACCTGCCTTAAGGTCATCAAAACCTTGAACAATGTAAATGTAATGTAAATAAGTAATCTATAATCTGATCATTCAGCCTGATGACTCAGATTAATGAAACATGGCAAGTTTGATTGGCTTCTAGGTGCTAGCCAATATTTATCTATATAAGATCTGGAACAATACAAGGTTAAAAACCAAATAAAGCCATAATTTTGAGTGTTTTGCTTGTGTTTTTGTCTAGTGCTAAGGAAAATATGTGTGGGTGTGTGTTTGTGTGTGGAGGGATATCATGTGTGTGGTACTTACTCATTTCCATATATTCAGGTGTTAGTCCAGCAAATGGTTCCAGGAAGTGGTCACTTTCATATCTCTGCAGCTTCTTCTGTCTCTCTTCTTCTTGAAAAGCCCCTTGCTTTGACCGAATGTAGCGAATCAGCTTCTTCAGCTTGCTGAGAGACATACACACACACACGTGCGCGCGCACACACATACACACACACACACACACACACACACACACACACACACACACAAATACATCCACATGAAATTGGAAAATACTAGCATGCGCAGATTTTCCCTCTCTCTATGTAGCCATGTAGACATGCTAATGCTGGACTGATACATGATTTGGTTTGGATAAATTTAGTTTTGTTCTGTTTATAATTTTCCCACTGTGAAGTTCATAATTTAGTAAATAAATATTTGGAGGGCTGGATCCTTTTGTATAATGGTTTTCTTTTGGAGTGTAAAAAGAGGGGCTTCTGGTTCTGTTACACTAGGGTTCTCCCCTTGGGGGTTGTAACTATTTTTTGTTGGCATGGTAACCTCTAAACATATGAAGTTTGGTTAGGGAGAAAGACCACGCTGCTAACACATCCATTTATACACAAAAGTATTTAACCATTCCCTTCCCCTCTGACTCAGTTGTTACATGACCTGCGACAGACAAGTAGAGAACATGCTCACCATAAACTCTTTAAGTCTCTACCATCTTTTTGTCAACAACCTCAGTAGTGCTCAGGAACCCATATTGCCTCGCAGCTTTCATCCTCTGACACCTCAAATGTAGTCAGGCCTTCAAGGGACATCACCGCTTCCAGACACTCCTCTCCGACCCACTTGAGATCCAGAAGCTCGAACGACACGCAAAGCCACTGAGACCCAAATCCACCCCGCCTATGCTCTGACCGTTCCCCACCTTTTTCTTTCTCACTGAGTGAACCCGACAGCAAAACCCACTCCATATCAATATGGAGTGGGTTTTGCGTACACATACCTAGCAATAAAGCTGATTCTGATTTCTGATAATACCACCAGATGGTTCAGAGAGAATCTTAGCCCTCTGCCTGAACACAAACAGGGGACCTGTCCACCTGGTGAGTGTACGCCCCAAGAGTAAGCTCTTCTCAAGAAATAAAGGTAAAGTTTTATGACAAGCTCGAGGGGGCCTTTTTGCCTTCAATTCAAGAGTTGGTGCAGACCATCACTCCTGGCAGTCTTGCTTGGGACACCATGGCATAGGTAAAATTAATGAGAATGGGCAGCATCTCCTCGAGTTGATGCAACCAAACTGCAGCCTTCCTCTGTGCCCTAGAGAAATTCCTTTACCACTTACCCCAATCTCGCTCTGTCCAGCAATATTGGGATGGCTTACGGGATACCATCCATGGCACAGCCCTGACAGTTTTTGGCAAAAAGCTGAGAAGGTCAAATGAATGGATGGAAAGCGCACTTCCCTCACCAACTACAAATGCACTCCAAATGTCAAGACCCTACATGCTCCTCAGAACATCAAGAAGGAAACTCCAGCAAACCTCACGACACTGTGCCAACAGCTACTGGCTACAGCTGGCAACGGCTGCTGACACAAACCGCTGAAGTCAGCCACAGGAGAAACCATCACTGACCACTCAAAACAACTTGACTGCTGGGTGGAACACTACTCCGCTCTCAATGCAAATCATAACACTGTCTCTGACGCAGCACTCAGTAATGCTGAGCGTCAACCCGAAATGGAAGAGCTTGACATCGAACCAACAACTGCGGAACTAAGAAGGGCTGCAAAGATTAGTCGATGAAGTCGACTATAATGATTTGCCAACGTGAAATCTCATTGTTGACGCATCGATACAGAGAGGCTGTTTAAGGGAGAGATAGCAATCTTCTTATTAAGAAAATTTCTGGTTGTTCATTTATAACTGCAACGCAGTACAAGAAGTGCTGTGGGCAGTACCGCTTCCACTGTCTGCCATGATTGCTTGACTGTAAGACTACTCGCAAAGAAGAAGCTTTTGTGTAGCGGAAACTAAGGAGAAATAGCAGAACGGCATTTTGTTTTTACAAGTTTTGTACGCTATTTAATCACTATATACACTTTTGGGCGGTTTGAGGCGAGAAATCAACTGTGTAGAACTTGAATATTGGCAGTTTTTACGAAAGTTGATGGTAAATTCAAAATGTGCATTTTTTTCAGGATTGAGAAGCTTCACAAGCGCCCACGAGGTTAGACCACAGACCTGTCAGCCAGTCGCCCACAGAGCCCTCTGGTCCTAGTTGCACAGACCAGCAGCAGCAACAACAGAGCAACCGTCTCCTTAAGACTTTCCTCTTATATAAAGCTTATAGTTAGGGCTGGCTCAGGTGAGTCCTGAACCATCCCTTAGTTATGCTGCTATAGGCCTAGACTGCCGGGGGATTTCCCATGATGTACTGAGGTCCTCTCTCCTCTTCCTTCTCACCCTCTGTATGCAACCTCATCCCAATAATGTATGTTACTAACTCGACTTCTCTCCTTTCCGGTAGTCTTGTGCTTTCTCGTCCCTCTCCTCTCTCCTCCTATCACTTCCTGCAGGTTTTCTGGCTCTGGAGCTGTGGAGTCTGGATCTGTGTTTGCGGGTCACCTGCTGCCCCCGTGTTCCTGCTTGACACCCTCTGCTACAACAACTATTGTTACTAGTCCTATTATTATTATTGTTATTATAATAATTAACATTACGATTGTTATCATTAACACTACTATACATATCTGTACCATTTTTCATTCAGGTTATAGCAACATCACCTTTTCGCTGAAATTTCGCTGTGCAGTCTAAACCCATTGACGATTAAAATTTGTACAAATGATTATTACCAGTCAACGAGCGTACCCGTGGCATGGCATCCAAATTCGATAATCTGCCACAAAACAGGAAGTTGTTGTAACATCAATAAGACACTGTTCCCACTTTAGTTCTAGTAGTTGCAAAGGAGCAGTGTTAATAGTTAATAAGTCTTTAAATTAACCTAACCTTTAAACTGTTAACAAGATTATATTAACTGCTCATAAATATCTTACAAGCAACAACAAATGTGTTTTAGGATATTACAGTCATTATGTCTCAGTGTTAATAAACATCTTATTAAGGTTCAGAAGCTAAATATAACAACTTTCAGGTATAACAAGTAAACAAGTTTCTAAAAAGACCTAATTATCTAAGATGGGGATGAACATAAAGCATGTGTTTAGTATTGGATATTTGATCCTATTTAGAAGGAACAGGGATTTTAGGAAGATTATTTCATGTTCAGGTCTTGTGTAATTCATGACAATGTGATGTGTAATGAAAACAGATCAATTTAAAGTGATGCATACTTACGGTATTCCAATCTCAAAAAGGTTGTTCTGAATTAGCTGTTTTCCCAACATGGTGATACTTAGCTGGATACACAGCTCCATCAGACAGCCTCCATGGGTACACTGTGAAACAGTCCAAAACTACAGTCCACCACAGCAAAAAGTAATTTTAACAAGTTGGCCTAATAGTAATAAGTAAAAATGACAACATATATGAAAGGGTTTAAAGTATATTTAATTAGTATGAATAGCTTATTATCAGCACTTGGCTATGACCTCTTCAAAATCACTACTAGCTTGGATTTAAAAAATTTTTTTAGGGTGATAACATTAGAAAATACGACAAGAGACATTCAAAGCTTCATTTGAAAACGGAATAGAAGCTTTGAATATAAAAAGGCTGCCTGTCCTCACTGTAAAAACAAGCAAATAGTTTGTGCAGCACATTATTACAACCCATATTTATGTTTATTGTGGTTGTATGACGGTAGCAAAGGAGGCTTAAGGAGGTGGGTTCATTTATTGGCGATTTGTTCTGAGAATTTTAAGTTAAATAGCATTACTGACATTTCACAACATTAACGTGATTATGTAATGTGACATACGAAATGTAGTTATGGTCTGGTTGCCTGTTGGACTGGTATAGGAAATGCTCATGTGTCGCTTTGGGAGGCATGGGCAAACAACCTATTCTGTAGTTTAGATTGGAGGACTTCTTGAAAAAAAGGAGTATTCTTGCATGCAGATGATGTAAAACATGATGTTTGCTTTTCTCCCCAAATACTTTGGGAACATATGTACTGTAAATTCCCCTACTTTCACATGAAACATGTGACACTTGAGCAAGTTTCACCTTCTGAAGAAGGCTATGGCTTACTCAGGAAACATGAAGCTGTTTATGTTTTGGTGTGTTATGGTTTCCATACAGTAATGCTGAGTTATAGGCTATATTTGGCAGAAAATTAAATCATGGAGTCTTTGTAATAATTGTGGTACTTCTTCTTATGTATTAGTTTTACAGTCAATAACCAAAGACACTGAACGATCTAAGCAGTGAGCACCTACAGGTATGGGAAAGCCAGAGGGAAAAATATGTCTCTCAATCACCCCCCTACACTGGTTAAAGAAAGACAAGTTTGTCACAACTCACGGTGGTAACTCTTTCATTTGTTTTGAGCCCATTACATATAATACAAAATAAATATCTGGACACACAGATTTTAGTGTCAAAAAGAGATTTATTTTGACATTAGTTGTCTATTTGGGTGCACACATTTAGTTTACTTTGTCAATTTTGCTAATTTCAGGTTCATTATCTTTGTTTAGCTTAAGTTACATTCTGTGAAATTAATACCTTTCTTCTTGAGTTGCCAGTTCCTGGGGAGTTGCTGCTGGGGGTCTCTATTTGTCTGACAAAAAAGACTTCCAACTGAATGTAAGCTGTTTACGTAGGGGAAGGATAATTAGTCTGCCATATCATGGGGAGGGGCAGAGTTTTCCATTTTGAGTTGTGTTCTTTTCTTTGCTAGTTATGCTTTTGTTATTATAATTATTTTATTGATTGATTAGTTCATATTAGGTATCATTGGCTTAGCATGTTTTGTAGTACTTGTGGTTTGCTTATATAGAGTATGGTCTAGACCTGCTCTTTTATGAAAAGCGCTGTGAGATAACTGTTGTTGTGATTTGGCGCTATATAAATAAAATTTAATTGAATACAGTATTATCTGTCTGTCTACCCCCTTTGTGTTAGAATGGCCTGATCAGCCACTATATAAATTTCCCCCATGTCTCAGTCTTGTTAGGTCTGTTTAGGTCTGTTTTGTTCAGCTCATGTTAGGGTTATCTTGCCTGAGTTAAGTTCTGTTTAGATGATATCTTTTATGGACGCATAACATTATATTTATTAAAGAATTTTGTAAATAAAACCTTTATTACTTATTTTTGGAAACCTTTTTTTGACTCCTCATGCCTACCGTTGTGTTGGGTTTTGCTCAGTATGATGTTAATGTATAATGAATAAGTGTTACTATTGGCCAGAGATGGGGCCTTGAGTTTGAGACTTGGACTTGAGTCGCACTTACGTCGCACACAGTAACTTCAGACTTGACTTGAGACTCGTCCTCAAAAGACTTCAGACTTGACTCTTGACTTGAGGAGCGGGATTCGTGAACACTGTTTATTTTTAGAAAACGTCTGATGAGCTTGCTGTTTTTGCTGTCTCTGCATTACCTATAGCCTGCCAACAAAACACTTACTATGTATCTGCTGCGTGCCGACACATGTGAGAGAGGACAACAACAAACACCAGCAGCTTCTGTGTCATTCATCATAAACTTTGGCTTTAAACTTCATACTACAAGGCGCAAACAAAGAAGTGCTGAAAGCAAACTAGGTTAGTAAACCTGTGGTGTTCATGTTCAGCTCAGCATTGATAATCGCGCTGCCTATCACTCAAGTCGACACGCAGGTGGATGAACCACCGTTGTAACCTCCTCATGTGCTGGAGGCCCAGGGGCCCACATGACACCAACAATACACACAGATAGGTGAGCCTCTGGGAGGGGAGAGGAGCGCTCTTCTTCCAATTCACCGTTAAACCAAGGGGAGACAGGAGTGCCACGAGCCTGGCCTAGAATTCTCTGTGCTCCACCGAACAGAAGAGCTCTGCTCCTGACAGGGAGAGGAAGGGTCATGGGTAACAACATGCGGCACCATTCAGGTGGGAGTGCCTCTCTGCATGGCGAGCATGTGCGAGTCAATCTGATGGCAAGGTGCAGCCACCAGAGGAGGCAAGCCAATACTCGCCCCACTGGGGCCATCCTTGAGGGGGCGCGGGCCACATCGTTCGGCCAGCTGAAGCCATTCCATGTAATGCCACTCTCCTACGGCTGGTCTGTAAAGCGCAACACATGTACATCACACAACACTGTCACACACCTATAGATGCAGGAGGAGGGACTGTGTTGGTGATCCCGTGATCACGCATGAACCCACAGGCGGGCTTATGAGTAATGTATTTATTCATTAACTTCCACAAAAGGAGCAACAATGTTTTCACACACAGTCCTGGTGCATAGCATACCTGTTGCTTGCTCTGAGCGACGGGAGTTGGTCCAGCAGCAATGCAAACCGGTTGCTAGATGTTGTTTTTTGTTTTTTGCAATTAATGGCGGCAACCTGGTCACACGGGGTCTCTCTGGTCAGCTGATCCACGTGTTAGCTTCATTTTGGGCTCCTGTTAGCTTCACGTTAGCTTCCTGTTAGCTCAACATTAGCCCAACGTTAGCTTGCCTCACAGGACCAACTTAGCCACAGCTGCTAACCTTAGCCCCAAATGCCGGAGGAGGCTCCGAGTCAACTGGGGAGACCCAGGGTTGCCTGGGAGTGTCCTGCATGACTGTAGCTGGGAGGATTGGCAAGCCACTTGGAAGCCCAACATAAAGTGGAAAGGAGACATCTGACTCTGTTCACTTTGTTCACAATGACAAGATCAGATGAGCAAGAGGGGATAACTTACGTTTCCCGTTGGCTTAGCAGCTCTTGGATGCTGTTCTAGCCGGTCTACCCAAAGACATGATCTGCTAGTAATCTTCTGCTCTTCAGTGCTGAAGAAAAATGGGAGCCGATGGCCAGGTCTCTCTCCCCATTGTATATACACAAGGGCAGGCTGCACATCGAAGTATCCTTGGGCAAGCTACTTAACCCCTTTGCCCCTGGTGGCTTCCACCAGTGTATGAATGTGAGTGAATGGTGAAAAATGGTTTGAGTGATCGAAAAGTGTAGAAAGGCGCTATACAAATACGGAGCATTTACAAGGTGGCGATGTAGGAGAGGCCCATGCTGTGGGTGAGCGCAGACAAGCTTTCTCAGTCACGCATAGGCATGTACGGCTGAACCCAACACAACATTTAGTATTTATTAATTTCACTATTCAATTTTATTTCCAGTTTTTATTAATTTGAAATGTTTTTGACTAAAACTATAAATTTACTCAAAGATTTCAATGACCCTAAAAATAACCATTGCATAAGTAAGGTGTGTAATCTGAGAATAGTAGCCCTGGCTGGTTGTTAGTTTGTCAATATATGTGTAAGTGTAAGCCTTACCTCTTCCATTCTGTAGGATTCAAACACATACAGGTAGCTGCCTGGTCTGCCTACCAGTCTAAGGAAAAAAATATTTTTCATTATTAGTTACTTTTTCAGTCCTTCTCAGAGGTACAAAATTACACATTAACACACAATGAAGTTACTAACCTTCCTCTGAAGAAAGCAATGTAGATAATGGGGGTGAAAGCATTGACAAACTTGAGAATGAAAGTCTTGAAGATGAGTCGTTCCTCAAAACTCCTGTCTGTTTTAGGAACCTCTACAAATGAACAGAATATTTTCTTCAATTTACTTAATGAAAAACAGGCAGTACAGTCTGAACACAGGCCATCCACCATCCAGCCACATGACTTACTCATAGACATCAATTCATTACATTTACTAATTTAGCTGACGCTTTTATCCAAAGCAACTTAGTATTGCTATATATGTCAGAGGTCGCACACCTCTGGAGTAGCTAGTTGTGTCACAGTGTGAATCGAACCCGGGTCTCTCAAAAGCCATGTGTCTTATCCGCTGTGACATCGCAACTCCAATTCATTTACTATCACCTCTCTTGCAAAGCAAGTTCACTTTAGTATATAGTATACAGGTGCTAAGCATTTACACTGTTGGGACCTCATGGGGAAATAAAGCCTAACAAAGAGGCCTACATATAAACAGAAAAGCCTGAACAAAGAAACAGTGCCAAAACCCCTCGGGTCTGATAAATCACACCAGGGTGTAAATTGAATTTGAAACATTGATCAAGCCAGATGAAACCAATCAGTTAATAAAACTTCAAGTGTGCCTTGTAATTTTCTGATGTTAAACTCAAATTAAACTGAAGTCATTGTACTGGGGCCCAAGCACCTTCGAGACGCATTATTTAAAGACATTACTCTGGATGGCATCACCCTGGCCTTCAGCACCACTGTAAGTCATTTCTGACAACATGTCCTTTAAATCTCACATTAAGCAAACTTCAAGGACCGCCTCTTTTCACTGACATAATATTGCAAAAATCAGGAACATCCTGTAGTCCGTTGCTCGTTTAGTCATGGCTTTGTTTTTCTGGTGCCGAATTATTAAAAAAACAAAACATCACTTAATTCCGGTTGAACACTGGTACACCCTGGACAGGTCACCAGTCCATCGCAGGGCCACACATAGACGAACAACCTCTTACACCTAAGGACAATTAACCAATCAACCTGCATGTTTTTGGACGGTGGGAGGAAGCCGGAGCACCCGGAGAGAACAGCACCACGCAGACACGGGGAGAACATGCAAACTCTACACAGAAGGGCCGGGGTTTGGCGACAGTGCTAACCACCACACCACCGTGCCGCCCTTATTTATTTTATTTAAATTTTTAATATTTCTTCTTTTTTTTTTAACACACATACACTTTGATTACGCTTTGATTACGCTTTGATTACTTTACGCTTTAATTACTTGTTTAATGAAATGTATGGGGTTGATTGTTCTTATGTATGTATGATGCTTTGTCAATGTTGTTATTACATTCATGCCAATAAAGCTAATTTGAATTGAATTGAATCACTCTTTGTGGGGTTTTGAGCCCCATAGTCATCTGTCAGATTATATTTATGATATTTGTTCATTTTCTGTATTCTTCATATGACAGGGCCTGTCTGCATTTCACTGTTCATTTATTACAGTGAATAAAAAGGTATTTTAGAGTGACCAACTAATCCCACTCCTATTATCATAGACGTGACCTATTGACCTAGTGCCTGAGCCAGTTCTACACCTTGCCTAACTTACCTAGCACAGTCAGCCATCGTGCCACAGCTCCATACACCTCGTCCAGTATGAGGATGACCACCAGGTTGATGATGGCTGCAGTGGTTTTCACTGTCAGCTGTACATGATTCCTAGTGACTGGATTGGAACTCAAATGAAGAGCGGCTTTGGTAGAAATCCGGTAGAGGATTACGCCAAACACAATGGCAAACGTAACACCAATCTGACAAGGAAATTGTTTGCAGGATTACAAACAGAATACGTATATGTGAGGGAAAATCATTCCACACCCTTTCAGTAAATCATCAATAATGTAAATGCAGTAAATGCAGAGAATCAGATTTGTCTTACCATTAACAGCATCATGACAATATTAGTCATGTAGGCAGGGAGGCGGTCTCGACATGTGAGCTTTTCCATCTAAAAATGAATAGATAAACATATTCACTACAACTGAAAAAGGAAAATGTAGTAGTGAACTACAGACTGTTACTGTTCAACAGGATATCTTTTAGTAGGTTGCGGACACGGTGGATAATTTACAAGCACAGACCAGGTAAAGCAGCATGAACACACAGAGTGCAGATGTTGGTATCGGTTGTTTAATAGGCTAGGTAAATGTAAATGCTCCGTACTTGTATAGCGCCTTTCTAGTCTTTTCGACCACTCAAAGCGCTTTTACACTACATCTGCATTCACCAGTCATACACTGATCCTAAGTGCTCAAACGGAAACTAACATTCATACTCACTCATACACTGGCGGAATAGCCGCCAGGGGCAAATCGGGGTTCAGTATTGCCCAAGGACACTTCGACACGCAACCAGGGGGAGCCAGGATTAACGGCCAACCCGCTCTACCTCCTGAGCCACAGCCGCCCCTAGGTCATTAACAAGCGGCATTGCAGCGCACCTGCTGCCATGAAAATGGATCACACATAGAAAAATACGGAAAAAGAGGAGTTCTGTGTCTTTTAGGAGACTTCTTAAAACTTACTGCTGATAGAGAAAGTCTGGAGAGCAGAGAGACGGGGCAAACAGGTGTTTGCAGTGAGAGACCTGAGGTGTAGGTAGGGCTGGACAATTAAATGAAATAATGATGCAGGCTCATCATTGTCCATCGGCCCAACCCACCTTTATGACGCAGAGAAATAGAGTTTTGATTGTTGGAAATCCCAACAGTAACTCATGTATTTCATTAAAATGTATTGTTACTGGGATATGCAATGACCTATATCATGAATTCCTAATCATGTTTACTTTATCATTGTAGTATAGTATAGTAGTAAGTATCCATAGCAGCCCCTGTACAATATGAAATAAAGCTAGACAATTCACAAGCTTATTTGGGACTCCTCACTGCAACCATATAAGGTTGTGATGAGGGAGGGCAGGATGTATACAGCCCAGTAACTAGGCATATACCAGTGTTTCCCATTAATTAACGAGAACATGGCGGCCTGCAACACTAATTTGTTCAGTCAGAATTTTAAAATGAACTGAAAATATTTTTACACATCTCATAATAATATTACAGACTTCTAACATTGTGTTTTGTTGGCGCTGTTACAAGATTCACGCTCACACACTCTGGCATCCGACTCGAGACAACCACTATTCTTTTGAGGTAATTACGGTAACGTTAACAGTCACTCATTTGTGAGTAGCCGATTAAGCTAGCCGCACCTAAATTTGGAGTGACACATATTAAAGCCTTTATGGTAAATCCACTGAATCCTCCTGTCATTTTCTCCTCCTGTCAAGTGCTGCAGTATGACTGTCTGACCTAAACAGAGGCTGTGAAGTCTTCATGTTCCGCGATACAAGAACCTTATAGGCCTACATAATTTATCATAATTGGATTGTACTTGATTAATTTAGCGCGAGGATACACGTGACAACGTCCAGTTTTCAAAATAAGGGGTCTATACAGGATGGAAATAAGATTAATTGGATTATATTCAAAGAAAGTATAAAATGTATTACAACAACTAGAAAATGTTAGTGTCTCGGTAGAATTATAAGGAACCATGCCATAAACTTTCATTGCTATATGCTGATGATACACAGCTATATTTAGCAATCAGGCCGAATGATTCACATCAGTTAGCCAAACTTCAAGGTTGCTTACAAGATGTCACAGCCTGGATTACCTGTAAGTTCCTCATGCTGAACTGAAAACTGAAGTTATATTACTTGGGCCCAAACACCTTCGAGATATATTGTCCAATGACATTGTTTCTATGGATGGCATCGCCGTGGCCCCCAGTACCACCGTGAGGAACCTGGGAGCTATTTTTGATCAGGAAATTTCAATCTGCATGTTACGCAAAGATTGCTAAAATCAGGAACATCCTGTCTCAAAACTGCAGAAAAACTGATCCAAGCTTTCATTACTTCCAGGCTTGACTATTGTAATTCTTTACTAGCGGGTAGCACAATTAAGTCTCTAAAGCCTCTCCAGCTGATCCAGAATGCAGCAGCTCGTGTTTTGTCTAGAGTCAAGATTAGAGAGCATATTTCTCCAGTTCTAGCCTCCCTTCACTGGCTCCCTGTGAAATACAGAATAAATTTTAAAATTGTTCTACTTACCTACAAAGCCTTAAATGGCCAGACACCATTGTACCTCAAGGAACTCCTGATACCTCACTGCCCCAATAGAGCGCTGCGCTCTCAAAATGCAGGGCTGCTTGTGGTGCCTAATATAACTAAGGTTAGAGTGGGACGAAAAGCATTTAGTTATCAAGCGCCTCCACTATGGAACCAGGTTCCAATTTGGGTGTGGGAATCGGATAACATCACCGCTTTTAAGGCTAGATTTAAGACTTTTCTGTTAAGCTATTAGGACAGTGTTGAGCAAACTATAAATTATTATAAAATTTTATTGTTTTATCATTTTATTTAGTTGATTTTATTCTGATTGTATTTTATTATGTGTTTTATTACATGCATTCTGTATTTTATGGTTAATTTTATTTCATTTCAATGCATTTTGTGAAGTGTATTGAGACCATGTCTTTTGGTGATTTTGCACTTTAAATAAAACTTGACTTGACTTGACTTAGGGAAATTACTTATTTTCTAATATTTGATTTAGGGTTGCTGGGAAAACATTAAATAAATTTGTTGACTTTTGTTGCTGTTTCATCACCATTTATAGCTATACCGTAAAACTTAGTTCCAAATAGCCGCCTACCTCCTTTACTGGCCTGGTGTGGGAACACATTTTGACAAATAAATGCCTGCCTTAATTAAACACCTGGTCTGGTTTTTACAGAAGTTCTTTGAATGCGTAAAACCTCTTAAACCCTGCAGCATCGCCCGCTTTAGCTGCTTCTAAGCTGCTTAGATTTAGTTAATACAAACATTATGTTTAAACGTCTGATCAATATGTCAGTATGGACACGCTACACATCGTTAGATCGTTTAGATTCTCCACAATACCACTGTTAAGTTAATTTAACGGAAACAAGAAGACCCAAAGTCTAATTCTTCTAGATTTACCAGTGGAACCTGCCTGGCTATAAGAAACGAAAAGGGGAAAAAAGTGCTGACTCACATTAACTTTGAAGCGCTCGTTAAGTCTGCTCGTTAAGTCCGAATGTGTCCGTTCCTTGATTATTTATCTTCCTTTAGTCTGTAAGGGTCTACCGATCAAAAGAATCAAAACAGCTTTTCATAAAAACTTATCCAAGTTGTGAATCCTGTCATGTGAAGTCCATCGCTCTCTGTCTGCTAACATCTCTCATCCTGCACCGTGTTGTTGTTTTTGTGAGGTTGCTGCCTGTCGGAGCTAGATCAAATGAATGACGTGTATTTGATATTATTTGATAATTTTTACATAAGTGTTATTCTGTTTGAAATAAATAAACTGTTTCATAGAAGTTTCAGTTTTGTGCAAAAAGAATTAAAGGCCTGTCCCATATGGAAACCTGTCCCAAATAAAGGCAGGGTCAATTCAGTGATTTTAGCAAATAAAAGCCCGGGCTATTAAGTTTTAGTATTAAGTTTTAGGTATAATGGGTTTATGATCAAATAGTTTACTATAGCACAACATTGATTATAAGAGTGCAAAGTTCTTCATAGATTGCCTTTTAATTTTGCACCAAATGAATGCATGCCCCCACAAATGGGTCCTGGGGCTCACCTACCATAGTCTCTTAAAATCCTGTGGGAAACACTGTCACGGGAATAAGCATAAGCACAGAAATACTCCTTATGCCCAAACTATAGGGTTGAAGCACATGGTAGAATGATATAGGGGTGAAAAATAACTGAAAGGCTATAAAAACTATGCTAAAACAAAAATTTAAATGAAGACATACAATATACGCAAATATATAGAGCCTATGATATAATTACCTTGTGCTGTGATTTGTGATCTTTGCTTACGTACTTCTGCAAGACCCTGAATTCATATTCAGCCCTGGGGTGGTCCTGTGATGGTGACAAGAACAGAAATAACAGACATGCACAGTGAAATACATAGAAGAGCAGTTTCATTCAAGTGAAATTACCAGATTTACCTATGGTAGAAGAGACAGGTCTGTCCAATAATTGTTTCAATAAGGCATTTGATTAAAATACACAAGTCACGTGATACAGATGGCATGTGCATGAAAACTTCATTAAACTTGGAAGAACCTTTAATTTTATAATTAATGAAATTGCGGCTGTGGCTCAGGAGATAGAGCGGGTTGCCCGTTAATTGGAAGGTTCAATCCCTGGCTCCTCCAGGCTGCATGTCGAAGTATCCTTGGGCAAGATACTGAACCCCGAATTGCCTCTGGTGGCTGTTCCGCCAGTGTATGAATGTGTGTGAATGGTGAATGCAGATGTAGTGTAAAAGCTCTTTGAGTGGTCGAAAAGACTAGAAAGGCACTATACAAGTACGGAGCATTTACAATCAAATAACTGTTGGACAAAAGTCTAAAATACTGAAGGTACTATTTGTTGAAATTTCTATCAACATGCAAATTGCAACCAACTGTCCAGTCTACCACTGTCCCCTACCCTTTCAAAGAGTGTAGGACAGCTACAGTAACTGACACACAGCACAAAAGAAGTCGTCTTATGAGACAGTGGAGAGTAACCAGTCAAGAAATGAGGTTTCTTTGGGTAGCTATATTAAGAAATTATATTTACTTAATAATTTAGTAAAAGATTTAGTAAAGAAGAACAAAGTGACGAAACGTGCTCTATAATGTTTGTCCATTTTCAGCTACTGTAGAAACATGGCGAAGCAACATGGCAACGTCCATGGAAGGGGGACCCGCGGTTTTGTAGATAGAAATGACTCACTCTAAGGTAATAAAAACATTACGCTAATTATGTAAGTTCTGAAATCATAGTTATAGATCTTATATTGCATTTCTGTCGATAGATCCCCAGAAAGATTACACACTGAACCTTTAACATGATAAATGTTTCTTCGAGCTGTCATCACAACAAGGTATACTACTACCAATAGTTACACAGCTGTACAGTACATCGGCTACACAGTAAGCTTGCTAATGCAAGGCCACAGCACAACATCAAGGGTTAAATTGCAAGTTCTGTAAACAAGATTTTGTATAGAATTACAGTTATAGAACCAGTTAGGACGCGTTGGTGAGCTAGAAGCTCTATTTATCATCCCACAGGAAAATATGGATGAGTCTTCAGAAGATGAGGAGAAAGTTGACTTGAAGGGAAAGAGTGAAAAGCTGGAACAATCCTTCCGTCTAGTGACTAGCTTTAAATCTAGGAATACACTTGTAGAAGCAAACAAAAACCTTGACAAATCTGAAAACCTCCACAAACAAATGTGTAACAGCAGCTAGAGGAACCAAGGGACAGAATTAAACAATTGCATCAGCAGCAGGAAATTAAAGATGAGGAATTAGCCAACATTAAAAGACAGCTAAAACACTCGCTTGAGATACCAACAAGCGTCTCTTATTGTCCCTACCAGAATCTGCTACTTCTCAGATAGAGACAGGGATAAGATTGCTCACAACACAACACGTTTCAAACCTAATATTCCAAAGGCCACAGTTGACAACAAGATCTACCAAATCAAGGTGACTTTTAGCTGAAGTCAGCAGCTTTATTGAGCGCCAGCCTGACTTTGTCAGGGCCAACTATGACCTGCTCTTCCATACACTGCTGGAGGACCTTCCAACCTGCCAATCTTGTATATGGACAGGTTTAACTCATGTGCTATCAGTCAAGCAATGAAGAAAGAAACTCCCTAGCAATACTACAACCATTTTCATCAGGCCTACGCTGGCTACAGAAATGACTCAAGACTTGAACTTCAAATCTCTCTTTGCCAAAAAACCTCCATGACACCATCCATCCATCAGTCATCATCTTAGTGTTGCAGCACATCCAGGCACCATAACCAGCTAGGTGAACTTGCCTTGAAGGATTTCGCAAAATAAAGACAAACCATGACTAAACATGGAGAACAAAACACTATCTTGAGTTTTGATGCTAAATCCTTGCCTGTGGAGTTGGAAGGGGCTTCCGGTGGCGAACCACCTGGTTCCACCATACTTCCCTCCAAAACTCATTGATCTAACCAGGATCACAAGTGCTCTCTATGTCAGCGAATTAATTGGGGCTAAGGTTACTCCCGCATGGGACAGGCAACTCCTCCTTAGGTAATGCCTGATATCAGGCATGTGATCTGAAGCATGTATAAGGAGGAAAACAAAAAAGCTGATCTCTTTTCCCTTACCTCTGAACACCCAAAACCTTCTGTCCAGAATACCTACAGAGTACAGTTTAGACCTGCTCTATCTGAAAAGCTCAATGAGATAACTGCTGTGAATTACCGCTATATAAATAAAATTTAATTGAATTGTCTCTATTTTGCCATGCCCATGCATGAATTTTGTGCAAAGTTTAGTGAGTTTTCGAGCATGTTTAGGCCCCCAAAATTGAGGTTACTTTGCAGGACAAAGAAAAAATTTTCCTTCAGTTCCAATAGGGACCTCGCGTGTTTTATGCTCCGGCCCTAGTAATAATGTTTGTGGTGATTAAAACCTGCTTTCACAGGGCGGTATAATGGATGATGGCATTGTCTATCGGCCCAACTGTGCTGCCTAGTCGTGTTGACTGAGAAACACACTTTATAGCTGACGTCATGCAACAGCTTTGGCAGCTAGGTCTGCTATAACTAAAAACGTCCCATGATGAACTCCAAGTGGGGGACAAAGTAACAAAGAACCAAACCTCAAATGGGTCCATCAAAACCAGATCAAATAACTAGCGAGTCATTTTGCCACGCCCATGTGTGAAACCCATAAAATACGAAATTTTTCACCACTTCTGACATGTGTCCAAAGTTTGGTGAGTTTTCGAGTATGTTTAGGCCCCCAAAATTGAGTCTACTTTGCAGAAAAAAGAAAAATTAAATCTGCAAGCAGCGTTGGGTGGCCCCTCGCACTTGTAGCTGGCCGAGTTGCATATTCTGGAGCTCTGCCGGTGCGGCTGTGAATTTGCTACGCGGTTCCGACGCCGCATGAAGGTGTTATATGTCACTTCCTGTGTCCCCTATGTGGAGCTACATAGCACTTGCCGCTATGAATATAAATCGGTATTGGCGTGTAGATGTCTGCGGGGTGGGAGAGTTATCAAGCACGTAAAGTTTGGTGCTGATGTGAGCATGTACACTGAAGTTACAACAACTTCCTGTGTCATGGCGAAGAGTTGATCTTTGACGCCACGCCACGGACACCCCCATTGACGAAAACTCACAGATAGCACAACATTTCATCGTCAATGCCTTTAGAAGGCACAGCACAAATTTGAAGTCGGTCGGACTAAATCCCTAGGAGGAGTTTGTTAAAGAACGTAGTGTTTAAATCATCCAAAATTTGACGTAAAATTCAAAATGGCCGACTTCCTGTTGGTTTTAGGGCATCACTCCAAGACGCTTTTTTTGTGCATCTGGACAAGATACACGTACCACAGAAAATTTGTGCACGTAGGTGAAACGTGCAGCGGGGGCTGCTTCGATAAAAGTCACTTCCAGTTGCCAGCAGGTGGCGCTATGACTGTGGGTGAATGTCAGCATGTACATGTGTTCAGGGCGGGACTCTCATCCTACATGTACACTTTGGTCCAGATGTGAGCATGTACACTGAAGTTACAACAACTTCCTGTGTCATGGCGAAGAGTTGATCTTTGACGCCACGCCACAGACACGCCATTGACAAAAACTCACAGATAGCACAACTTTTCATCTTTAATGCCTTTAGAAGGCACAGCAGAAATTTGAAGCCGGTCGCACTAAATCCCTAGGAGGAGTTTGTTAAAGTATGGAGTGTGTAAATCATCCACATACATATTTAACATAAAATTCAAAATGGCCGACTTCCTGTTGGTGGTATAATCTTAGCAAATTCAATAGGGACTTCGCACGGTCATGCTCGGGCCCTAAATATATATAATCTTAGCAAATTCAATAGGGACCTCGCACGGTCGTTCTCGTGTCCTAATAATCTTTACAAATTCAATAGGGACCTCACACCGTCGTGCTCGGGCCCTAATAAATAAAACATATAATCTTAGCAAATTCATTAGGGACCTCGCACGGTCGTACTCGGGCCCTAATAATAGGACTAGTAACAATAGTCGTTGCAGCAGAGGGTTCCGAGCAGGAACATGGGGGCAGCAGGTGACCCGCAGCCACAGATCCAGACTCCCCTGCTCCAGAGCCAAAAACACCTGCAGGAAGTGATAGGAGAAGAGAGGAGAGGGACGAGAAAGCACAAGACTACCGGAAAGGGGAGAAGTTGTGTTAGTAACATGCAATAATGGGATGAGGTTGCATAGAGGGAGAGAAAGTAGAGGAGAGAGGAGCTCAGTGCATCATAGGAAATCCCCCGGCAGTCTAGGCCTATAGCAGCATAACTAAGGGATGGTTCAGGACTCACCTGAGCCAGCCCTAACTATAGGCTTTATCAAAGAGGAACGTCTTAAGCCTACTCTTAAATGTGGAGATGGTGTCTGCCTCCTGAACCCAAACTGGAACCTGGTTCCACAGGAGAGGAGCTTGATACCAGCTTAGAGCAGTTCCTTTAATGCCAATAAAATGTTCCAGTCTCTGTCAAGTCCTTTGTCTGATGCAATAAGGAGATCGTTAGTAATTTTCACCAGAGCTGTCCCTGTGCTATGATGAGCTCTAAATCCTGACTAAAAATCCTCAAATAAACTATTGCTATGTAGAAAGTCACACAGCTGTTTAGCAACTGCTTTCTCCAGAACCTTAGAGAGAAATGGAAGGTTAGATATAGGTCTATAGTTGGCTAAAACATCCGGATCAAGTTTGGGCTTCAGAAGAGGTTTAATTACTGCTACTTTAAAGTACTGTGGTACATAGTCTGTTGATAAAGATCTAGTATAGAAGTGCTGACTCAGGGTAAAACATCTTTAAGCAACCTAGTTGGAATGGGATCGAAGAGGCAGGTTGATGGTTTAGATGAAGAAATTATTGAAGTTAGTTGGTAAAGATTGAGGGAAGCAAAACAGTCTAAACATGTATCTGGTTCTACAGCTGTTTCTAAGGTTCCTGAGTTAAGAGATAAGTTGGTGCCAGCTGAGGGCAGGTCTTGGTGAATTTTGTTTCTAATAGCTAGAATTTTATCATTAAAGAAGCTCATGAAGTCATAACTACTGAGAGCTATGGGAATACTTGGCTCAATAGAGCTGTGACTCTCTGTCAGCCTGGCTACAGTGCTGAAAAGAAACCTGGGGTTGTTCCTATTTTCCTCTATTAATGACGAGTAGTACGCTGCTCTGGCATTACGGAGGGCCTTCCTATAAGTTTTAAGACTATCTTGCCAAATTAAAGGAGAATTTTCCACTTTGGTGGAACGCCAATTCCTCTCAAGTTTCCGCGATATTTGCTTTAATTTGCGAGTTTCAGTATTATACCATGGAGCTAACCGTCTTTGTTTTAGTATTTTCTTTTTTAGATGGGCTACAGAGTCGAGTGTCATTCGCAGCGAGCCTGCAGCACTATCAACAAGATGATCGATTTGGGAGGGACTGAAATTAGCATAGGAGTCCTCTGTGACTTTGAATTTAGAGCTGATGGAATCGCATCCTTAAATTTAGCTACAGCACTATCAGACAGACATCTTGTATAGAAATTCTTGCCCAATGGCGTGTAGTTCAGCAATACAAACTCAAAAGTTATCAAACAGTGGTCGGACAAAGAGGTATTCTGTGGGAACACTATTAAATGTTCAATTTCAATACCATATACCAAAACAAGGTCGAGGGTGTGGTTAAAACAGTGAGTCGGTTCATGAACACACAAGCCAATGGAATCTAATAGAGAGATAAACGCAGTACTGAAGCTGTCATTCTCAACATCCACATGAATATTAAAATCCCCTAAAATAATAACTTTGTCTGTTTTAAGGACTAAAGTTGACAAAAACTCTGCAAATTCTAGTGATTTCCAACTTGGGTGTGAAAGACCAAGAACAAGGCTTTCAAATGACTTATAGTTTAGTTTAGGTTTAGAGCTGATTAGTAGGCTAGAGTCGAAGATAGCTGCAATTCCACCTCCCTGGCGTGTGCCTCGAGGAATGTGAATATTAATATGACTGGGAGGGGTGGATTCATTTAGGCTAACATATTCTCCATCACCCAGCCAGGTCTCAGTAAGACAAAATAAATTAATATCATAATCTGATATTAGTTCATTTACTAGTACACCTTTAGAAGAGAGAGATCTTATGTTTAAGTCCACATTCCAATTTTCCTATTAGTTTGCACTATTGCTCTTGTGGTTTTAATTTTTATGAGGTTTTTATGCACAGCTCCTCTTCTGTTTACCTTTGATTTAAATAATTTCAATGGTCGGGGGGCAGACACTGTCACTATAGGATTTTCACTAAGTAACTCCTGAAATGGAGGAGCAGAGAAGTGTGTTAGACTGCGACTCTGCGTAGGGTTTTGGGTGGGTAACTGCTGAATTAGAAGGGCAGAGAAGTGTGTTAGACTGCGACTCTGCGTAGGGTTTTGGGTGGGTAACTGCTGAATTAGAAGGGCAGAGAAGTGTGTTAGACTGCGACTCTGCGTAGGGTTTTGGGTGGGTAACTGCTGAAAAAGAAGGGCAGAGAAGTGTGTTAGAATGCGACTCTGCCTCCTGGTCTCAACTCTGGGTTGTCATGGATTTGGTCCACTAATAAACTTGGCCAGATTTCTAGAAATGAGAGCTGCTCCTTCCCAAGTGGGATGGATGCCGTCTCTCCGAATCAGACCAGGTCTTCCCCAGAAAGTCTGCCAATGATCTACAAAGCCCACATTGTTTGCTGGACACCACCTCGACAACCAGCGGCGGAATGACGACATGCGGCTATACATGTCATCACTGGTAAGATTTGGCAGGGGTCCAGAGAAAACTACGGTGTCCGACATAGTTTTTGCATATGTACACACCGACTCAACATTAATCTTAGTGACCTCCGATTGGCGTAACCGGGAGTCATTAACGCCGACGTGAATAACAATCTTACTGTATTTACGTTTATCCTTAGCCAGCAGTTTCAAATAAGACTCAATGTCGCCTGCTCTGGCCCCAGGGATGCACTTAACTATGGTCGCTGGTTTCGCTAACTTCACGTTTCTCAAAATGGAGCTGCCAATGATCAGAGTTGGTTTCTCAGCAGTTGTGTCGCTGAGTGGGGAAAATCTGTTAGAAATGCGAACAGGTTGATGGTGCCCCGTGGACTTTGAATGCTTACGACTATTCCTCCTTCGGACAGTCACCTGGCCTCCCCTTACTGGCTGCACAGGGGATGCCAGGGGACGGCTAACACAGGCTAACTCAGGCCGTTCCGCACCGACTACCGGGGACTGGCTAGCTACAGTAGCTAAAGACTGATCTACCAAGGTGCGGAGCCGGACTTCTAAATCACTGAGCCTCGCCTCCATGTCTATAAATAAACTACACTTATTAAACGTACTATTATCGCTAAAGGAGGCAGAGGAGTAACTGAACATCTAACACACCGAGCAGGAGAATGTAGGAGAGAGAGAGGTAGAAGGAGAAGCCATTGCTAGCTGCTAAGCTAAAGTCGCTAACGGCTAAGCTAAATTACTGTAGCGTCAGCTACCAAAACTTTTGAATTATAACTTTGAACTATAAGATTGAACAGCAGTCACTAAAAAGATGAACTGTGAAGAACTGTGAGTGCTTAGGCAAAATTACTGTAAGAATAAGTGTTTAGCGGACAGTTGGCTGCTGTAATCTAACAAATGTAACTGTTATTTAGCAAGAGCAACATAACACGGTACCAACACACAAGCACCGGAAATGGACAAATGAGTCGACATGCTTACCGCAGTACATCAGCAACCAGTCATCTACACAACACCACCAATCTCAGCCCAAGTCAGCTATAACACAAACAACAAGATGCGTTTAGCAACTAGTAGCTAGCTGTAGTCTCACGCTGAAATCCCGTGGGAACTCAGTTATTGCCGGAAAAAGGTAAATAGCAGTGTGCAGTTGGGGTGAGCGTAGTGTGTGAAGAGTGAAGATCGGAGTTGCTCACTCACAAGTGAAGAAGAAATGGTTCGCGCTTGTGCCGTTCCGAATTGTGGCAACAGAATGCGAAAATACAAGAACTTACATTTTCATCGTCTTCCTTTCCATGACCTTGAGATTCTGCAGTTGTGGCTAGTTGTACTTCAACTTGATGTGCAAACTCCCATACAAATACTACGCGCTAAAGATTACCGCATTTTCAGCGAACACTTTGACAAGGATGACTACACAGACACAACACAGTGGGGCTGGTTGAAGAAAAATGCCATTCCGTGGATGACGAAGGGTGCAACCACTGTGGAGGTAATGTAAACTTTATTTATCCTTACATTTGGGCACACATGACTTGAGGAGAGATGTGCAGTAATAAATGTTTTTGTAGTCTTATTTGCAAAACTAATTATTTCACTAGCTTCTATATCTTCAATTATATTTGTGTTGTGCTAATTTCTGTGAGAATACAATGGACATGCTAGAGAGAAAAAAGTGTGTGGGAGGGTGCAGTATGGGGGAGGGGGAGGTGTGTGATGATCACACAGGCTATGACCTCTCTGGGAAAATACTGTCCAAATGACCACACTAAATGATAGATATACATACAAATACCAAATGTTACTGTGTTATGCAGTTGAATAAAGCTATTATTTTCTTTATTATTACTTCCTACTTATTCAGGAGACTGATGCTACTGCTGTGCCCCTGAATGAATCACAATTAGCTGGAGTACCACAGACAACTCCAAAGAAAACTCTCCAAAGAGAAAGTGAATCCAGATCAAGCCGGTCTGGTCTGTCCTCCTGCTTAACCCTACTTCTCTCTGGTCCAGAGACATCATCTGTAAGACCTCACACAAAGCCTTCACTAACTGGGACATATATAGCACAACCTCTTTCATGGGAACCAGGGTGCTATAGCATCATATTTGTCTGTCCCCAACACAGCCAGTGGAAATGTGGCACAAGTGAGTTGAATGGCTTTTCTTTTGAGCCTGTACTACTGTTATTTGGCTCAGGAGGTAGAGCAGATTGACCGTTAATTGGAAGGTCAGCGGTTCAATCCCTGGCTCCCCCTGGTTGCGTGTCGAAGTGTCCTTGGGCAAGATACTGAACCCCGATTTGCCCCTGGTGGCTGTTCCGCCAGTGTGTGAATGCTAATTTCCGTTTGAGCACTTAGGCTAAGTGTATGAATGTGAATGCAGATGTAGTGTAAAAGTGCTTTGAGTGTCTGAAAAGACTAGAAAGGCGCTATACAAGTACGGAGCATTTACATTTACATGGCAGCCAAATCCGAGTTCTTTGGACATGCTTGAATGATCACCCTGGAAGTTGGGTAAGCATTTTGCTGGAAATGTAAATCATAACTCCAGGACTTATAAGAGAAATGATTCTGATTATTCTGATTATACTGGCATATATATGGCAACCCTACAACATAGTTACCAGTTCGTCTCTGCTTTTTTCTCACAACAGGTTTCAGCAGCAAATACTGTACATATTCATTTCAAGATGATGCCACAAAAGAGATCATTCATTTTGAATTGGTTCAGGTAAATTATCTACTATGTTTTGTAACACCAAATTATGTAAGTGTTTTCAAAAACAAATGTAGACATGCTTTGTCTGATCCGTCAATATTATTCTCTAGGTTACAGAAACAACCAGCTCGGTTGCTATGGAGGTGTTGGGATTTCAGAGGGGTCTGGATTATTTGCTTGACAGGGGTGTGGTTGTTGGTGTTGTAACCACTGACAGATCGCCATCCGTCCGCAAACTCATGAAGGACAACTACACTAGCATCCAACATGAACTTGATCCCTGGCATGTGAGCAAAAGTAGGTAAATTTAGTGGAAAAGACACTCAATTGTTTTTACCTCACAAGATAAGTGTGTTCTCTTTCATTTTATCACTAACTTTTTAGATGTAATGTTTTGTACAGGTGTGAAGAAGAAACTTGTACTACAATCTAATTTTTATAGGAATGTGTACGAACATGGAAGTCGCTTCTGCACCACATATGTGACATTCACCGGTGGTAGGAGGATGGTGCTCAGTACACCTGCCATCACACAACCCTGACAGAGGATGAACAGAGGCGTAAAAGGTGGCTGAGACCAGATTCATCAGCTTTTGTGGCACTGAAGGGAGTGGTGTTGGACAAAAATCTCCATAGAGACTTGAGGCAGATGTCACTCTTCAAGCATACTGGTATCTATTTACATTAATTCAAATATTTTTCCAGTCATGATGATTATTGTTGCAACATCTATACATTTTTTTTAGAGAAGCAGTTTTGTTTCATTACTACCTACAATGCAATAATACCAGTTACACTGGATCATTGAGTGTGTTATATTACATTTATACAGGATCTTTCGAGGTGTACCATCAGGTCATACTGAAGTATGCTGAGAAGCGACAACAGCATGAGGGCTCGTACCCAACTCGCAATAGTAGACCATAATAGCAACGTTGGGAGACCACAGGTGAAGACAAAAGAAGGTATCTTATAATATATGCTCATTTATATCAATATGTTTTACATGACAACATCACATTCATTGTATACTACCTAGTCTCTTCAGGTTTTCCATGGAGATGCTGTATTTAATTTGTAATTTCATGTATTTTAGGACAACCACGGTACAAAGCTGTATACTCAAGACAGAGTCAGCAATGGGTTGCAAAACCCATGTTGGGTTGTGATCTTCGTCATGATCTTGTTGTGCGTGTGCTGAGGAGGAGAGAGGACGCTACTGTCATCTTCTCCGACACTTTACCCCCTCGTAAACCAGGACCAAGGAAATTGCTCCAGAACATCCCTCCAATTCCAAGGCCGGACAAGGGTGATCTGGTTGCTCATACCAAATCTCGGTTTTGAGCTTGGCAACACCATTGTTAAATGACCATTTTGACATTTTTTATATAAAGCTTACACTGTTCTGTAATTTATTGTTGTAAAATAAAGTTTTGTTTGTAACTGTAATACTGTGTTCTTATAGTTCGAGTAAAAACACAGGAGCACAAGAACTTTGATTTACTATCTTTATTATAATGAATGACATCATGTAATCTTTTTGAACATGCACAATGTACAATTCAGACCAGAACATTTATCTCCTCTGCCTCCTGAAATCTAATGTAAGTACCAGTGGGGGAGGGATACTTTCTTCTGATCACTGATACAACACAGCTAGGTAATGGTCTTCTACTGCCAGGCCCAAGGCACTCTCCTTTTAGTGCCCATTCTAGCACAACACGGTAGGCCACCAGTCTGCATTGGCTATAGGGAATGGGGGTAGGGGAAGAGAGAACAGACGTTTGGTCAGTTCACTAGCGAAGTGGCTAATGTATTTACAGAAAAACAAAATTAAATACTAATAAAAGGCTAAGGAAAAGGTATATGTCATGTAATCAATCAGATATTCAACTCACTCTATGGATAGCTGCCCATTTAGTCCCTCCGGTTTTGACAGAAAGTGTCCAGGACTGCCTTTTGGATAAGAGCAGGCAATTCCTCGGTACAGGTGACAAATTTTTTGTTACCTGGCTGTATGAGATCCCACTCTTTACAGCACAGGCTTTCTTCCTCGGTAGGCATTGGGTCACAACACCTACACAAACACCACCAGTGGTCCGAAATCCGTGTCCTTGAAGCATATGCTTCATCTGCCAGTTGCCCCTCTGTCTGTCTCCTTCTTTCCAATTCTTGTGAGGCTAGTTCTTCGTCTGTATACTCGGTTTGAATAAATAAGGAAGACCATCAAACTCAAAAGCCTCTTACATGTGTTCAAAATCTTCTATATTCTCCATAGTTACGTTACTCTAAGCTTCTTCACTTGTGAGCAACTCCGATCTTCACTTCCGATCTTCTGAGTTCCCACGGGATTTCAGCACAACAGTTAGCCGTCTAAAACACTATTTAGGTGAATTTAAACAATGGCTAAGTTGCTAAACGTATCTTGTTGTCATGTAAGGGCCCTGTTCATGCTGGACAGACATTTTAATTGCATTTAGTGTCTGTTAAGAGGCACAAAGACACACTTTATGTATATGCCCCCATAACTGCCGTTTTAGCTGAGTGGGAGCTCTGGGCATTAGCTGTAGCAGGTCTGTGTTGCAAGCACCAATCGGGTTCGTTTTTTTTTCTATAGACAGTTCTCACAAAAGTATAACGATCAAGATTAACTTAAAAATTGCGCAGAGTTCTCCTTTAACATTGACAGCAACATTGCCCAGCACCATTGCTCTAAAAGTTGCTCTGTGTATCATCAGCTTTATCTTAAAGAGTTCATAGTACCTTATAAGCCTACTAGAACACTGCACCCCCATAATGCAGGGTTACTTGTGGATCCTGTAGTCTCCAAAAACAGACACCATTTCCACAATTAAGAGTAGGCTTAAAGTGCAATTTATACTTCTGCGTCAAATCGACGGCGTAGCCTCTGCATAGCCCCCTACCCTACGCTGTCACCTCCGGCGTAGCCTGACGTGCACCTCCTCAAAAATGTAACTACACGTCGAGGCGACACGGACCATAAGATCTGTGATTGGTTGGCTGGGTAGCCTCGCAATGCTTCCGAGCCGTCAGGAAGTGCCCGTGCTTTGAAGTAACTTTTACTAGCGGCCAAAACAGCAGCTGTAACACGGTGGATCAATATATTTGACCGTCACAAGCCGAGCGAAATGACTCGTTTAACTATCAGAATGTGATCCACTCGGTCGATAACATTTGAAAAGGCGATACCAGCCACACGTATACAATTTTACCCCCATTCACGTTAGGGCTAAACCGGAAGTTAGCCTGCTCGGCCAGCAAAAGACGCTGTAGCGCTACCGCCGACTAGTGTTTGGGGATGTAATTACAGATTGACGGACACACGGACGCACGAGTATAAATGCCTGGCTACGTACATAGCCTACGGCGTAGATACACACGTAGCCCTGACGCAAGAGTATAAATCAAGCTTAAGACTTTCCACTTTGATAAAGCTTATAGTTAGGGCTGGCTCAGGTGATCTCTGAACCATCACTTAGTTATGCTGTAATACACCCCGATTGCCAGGAGACTTCCCATGATGCACTAAGCTCCTATGTCCTCCTCTTTCTCTCCCTCTGTATGCAACCTCATCCCATTAATGCATGTTCCTAACTTAACTTCTTTTTGTACTTTCTTGTTCCACTCCTCTCTCCTCAATCTATGATTGCAACCTGCTGCCCCCATGTTCCTGCTTGACAACCGCTGATACAATTATTAATTAATTCAGTAGTATAGAGTATATACTATATAGTTATTTTTGACTAATAATAGGTTGTAAAAATAGTGATAGCAATCGAAAACCAGTCAAGGCAGATGGCTGCCCACCCTGAGTCTAGGTTCTGTTCAAGGTCTGTATCTGCTACAAGGGAGTTTTTCCTTGCCTGTCTCACCAATTGCTTGTTCATGGTGGGGCTTTTGGGGTCTCTGTTATTAATATTACAAAGAGTGCGGTCTAGAAATGCTCTATGAAAGTTTTAATTAGATCTTCTTAGAACTTCTGTTATGAAGTTATGTACTATATAAAATTGAACCCCCTACTCTCTCACCCACCATCCACCCATGAACCTCCCTGACCATCCCTTCATGGTCAACCAAGAGGTGGCAGTTGTTTTCTCTGACAGCTTCAGGGATACAGAACAGACCAACATCATTTAGTGAGCACAACAGTAGAGTCCAGGCATACTCACCTACCTGAACCACTGCAAGTGCTTTAATATAAAATAGATTTGAAAAGAAACATTGTGTAGGAAAAGGAAGTGAACAGACACATCTAAAAAGCGTGAACAGAAGGAAACAAGTGATATCACAACAACTTGATATCACATTGCTTAAAGACAGCAGTTTTTATGGAACCTGGGAGTGGCATTTTTCTGTGGCAATTTATATGACCATTTTTGAGTCTGTAGTTTGTGTGTTGTATTATAAATATATTTGAAGATGATCCTATTGGCATTATTTGTTCATTTCCTGTTGTAGTATATGGTTGTCTTGCCTCCATCCCAGGCTCCATTCAGTGCAACTGTCAGAGAGAGAAGCAACAGTGATAAAGCTAGCTAAGTAATATTGAAATGAAGCAAATGAAGCCCTTTGTTATGTTGTATGGTCTCTCACATCTGGAGTGTGATAAAGTGTTTGAAACAATTAGCTGACAAAAAAATAATTTCAGTTTTAACCATGATTGGGGGGAATTTGGACTTTCTGCATCACATGCACACATTGTTACTGCATCTTCTTCTTGTGTTAATGCATGGTGTTTGTACATACATCTACACTTATGGCCACTGGGCAAGTTGATATTTGGAGAACAACAGCAAACATAATGCTACAAACATATACATTTTTAGATATATATTTGCAGATATATAAAGAATGCATAAGCATGATCCATGCATATGCAATTTTGCATATAAACTGGGTTTTTTTTATAAAACTAGAATGTGCAGAGAGAATGTGTTCATGTCATATATTATTCAGAAGAGTCTAAACATGGTTTTCTGGAACAGTGTAAGCGTGATATAATATTAATATTAAACATTATTGTTTGGGATGTTAGCCAATTTCAGTGAATGTGGTCATTCATGTATGTTTGTTAATATTGTGATATTTTATAAAAGGTGTATGCACGTGGCCCCCAATGTAGAAAATTGGTAATCGTACCTACTGTTTCATTGCCAGGGGTCAGGTTTTTGTGATCTTCACTACCAAGTTATTTATCTTGGTGCACTGTCCTTTTAGACAAATTTTGGAAGTGTCTGAAGGGCAGCTCTAACCACGATTATTATAGTTTTGGATTTTTAATTAGTTTTTATTTTTATTTCGTTTTGACTTTTTTTATTCAATTTCAGTTTAGTTTTAAGTTTTAAGTTTTTTAGTTTTTAACGTGAATTTGATAGTTTGGTTTTCATTTTTTGAAAATGCTTAGTTTTAGTTTAGTTTTTATTAGTTTTAGTGTTAGTTTTAGTCTTTGTCGCTGCACGATGCCAAGCTCAGTTCAGTTTAGTTCAGTCCAGTTTAGTTTATTCTCAAAACATTAAAATGCAGGTACGCAGAAATGCAAATGCAGATTTGTGAAAAGGGACACCTTTTCACAAATCTGCATTATTTCTAATGATTGTACTTGCATTTTAATGTTTTGTGAATAAATTAAACTGGACTGAACTAACCTGAACGGGGCTTGGCATCGTGCAGCGACAAAGACTAAAACTAACACTAAAACTAATAAAAACTAAACTAAAACTAAGCATTTTCATAAAATAAACTAAACTATCAAATTCACGTTAAAAACTAATTAAAACTAAACTGAAATTGAATACAGAAAGTCAAAACGAAATAAAAATAAAAACTAATAAAAAATCCAAAACTATAATAACCTTGTTTGTAGTGTGTAGATAATAAAGAATAAAACATTTATAACTGTGTTTATGAATGACTTACTAATGTGTATTAATGTGTGAACAATGCATTATAAATGATGAATTCTGTACTACTTAACTAATGCTTCATAGTGTAGTTATTATAAAGTGTTGCCGTTGTACCCATTGTAAGTAAAACAAATACTAAATTTTCAAGTACCACTTACAGTCTTGTGTGACATGTTATGATCAGAGGGTGGCAGCAGCAGAAAGACTATAAAGAGAAAGAAAAGGACATTATCTAGTAATAGAAATGTATCCAAACCTTGAGAGCTTCCTGTGAAAAATAAACCCAGAGAGAGAGGGGGAGGGAATATTAGTAAAAACAGCCAGGGTAACCTTAAGTGAATATACAATAAAATAAAGAGGATCGCTATTAAGGTGCATATCAACACCATAGACTTTACATTAAACACATATTAGTTTAGATTGAAGAGAACATGTTTTTGCTGCACTCATACAACAAGAAAGACAAGCAATCAGACCATCAGACAGGTCTGAAACAAACCCGCAGGTTAGTCAATATATATTTCCTAAACTGCAGATTTGGAGGAGAAAATGCTTCAGTTTTGACCTACTGCATTTACTATAACTGTGCATGCACACTTTTACTGTGCAATGAGGGATTATTAGCAACATTTCAAACACAGCACAATAGAGTTAATATTCTGCATGTTACCCAAATTGTTTGCTATTAAGATGATGGCATCGTGGGCCCCTGCTGACAATACATACAAAATGCACTCAAAATCCAAAAATGCTACATTTGTAAAGCACAAACAAAAACACGGTCCTTAAGGAATAGAGTAGTCAATCATAGCGTAAAACGTGTCATTTCCTGTTGCCAGCAGGTGGCGCTATGACTTTGAGTGAATATTGGCATATGGATGTGTTCAGTGCGGGACTGTTATGAATTTTGTTACAAGTCAAATTTGGTGCAGATGTGAGCATGTACACTAAACTTCCTGTTTTGTGGCGAATCATCGATTTTGGACGCCAGGCCACGGGCACGCTTGTGGATGAAAACTCTCCGTTTGCGAAAACCAGAGTTTTAATCGTCAATGGGTTTAGCTTGCACAGCGAAAATTTGAGACTGATTGGACTAATTCCCTCAGAGGTGTTCGTTAAAGTACATAGTGTAAAAAATGACCAATAAATCCAAAATGGCCAACTTCCTGTTGGGTGTCGGGCATCGCTCCAAGAGGCTTTTTGTACAGGTGCTTTGTAGGTGGTGCTAAGGAGCCATTTTGCCACGCCCATGCGCAAAACCCATAAAATACGAACATTTTTGCCGCGTCTGAATTATGTGCAAAGTTTGGTGAGTTTTCAAGTATGTGCAGGCCCCCTAAATTGAGGCTAACTTGCACCTCACACGTTTAGTGCTTGGGCCCAAATAATCCCTTAAATTTTTATCGGGACCTTGCACGGTTTGTGCTCGGGCCCTAAAAAAATCCCTTCAATTTCAAACAGGACCTCACACGTTTCATGCTCAGGCACTAATAATCCCTTCAGTTTCAAACGGGACCTCACATGTTCCATTCTCAGGCCCTAATAATCCCTTCACTTTCAAACGGGACCTCACATGTTTTGTGCTCGGGCCCTAATAATCCCTTCAGTTTCAATAATGACCTTGCACAGTTGGTGCTCGGGCCCTAAAAAATCCCTTCAGTTTCAACAGGGACCTTGCACAGTTCATGCTAATTATACCTCACCTTGAAAGTAGATGAGATCAGGCTATTAAGAGACCCAGCTCTTATAGCTGTCTCATGTTGAACAAGCCTAATGACATTGCTCATTCTGAATCAAACACGTGATGCTGAGAGGAGTCTAAAAACTAAAAGGGGTACTGTCATATCAGTAATTTAGGGTCAATTCAGGCATTTTTGATTAATTTAGCCTATTGGCTATGGGCACCAAAATGTCCAGAAATGGCCTTGCTGATGAAAGTTATCATCAATTACAAACATGCAAAGAGGTCTCTGCTAGTAATGCACCTATAGAGAACTATCACCTGAGTCTGCAGCTCCCCTTGGCTTTACAGAGCTTGTTTCAGCTCATAATTTAGCTGTACAACACATCATTCTTAATTAACAATAATAAGAATAATTCATTTAGCTGATGCTTTTGTCCAAAGCGACTTACAAATTGCTATATATGTCAGAGGTCACACCCTCTGGAGCAACTAGGAGTTAAGTTAGAGAGCTTAAAGACAAAGTAAATATTAGAATTACATTCGCTTTAACTTAAAAGTGATGTCAATAACTTGTTTCAGCTGCCTCCAAAGTGGCCAAAAATCAGTTATTGCAGGTTTAATGTTTGTGTTTTCACTTTTGTATGTGTTTTAATTTTCCTTACATTTCACTTAATGTAGCATTTTGGAGATTTGGAGTGCATTTCCTTAATGTTTGGGCTTTCACTTTTGTATGTGTTCTCTCCTAAGGGGCCACCATACGGAGTAAAAGGTAAAAGAAGTCATTTACTGCAACTCAAATTGAGCTTTCCTCTATATAGAGATGTAATTGCCAACTTGAATAAGGTAAAAAATTGTTAACCATATAAAATAAAAAAACAAACACAACTTACATGTAGATAAAAAAAATCTAAACATTGCCAAAATCTCTGACAAAAATAGCTAGGGTCAAGAAATGCAAGAATCACCGCTGTAATAACTGCAAACTATAAACAGCACAAAAACATCAATAAGCCTACCAACATAAACCAACACGTTCTGAACGGTCACATAACAAACACTAACAAAAAGCAATATTTGCACTTGAAAATGAAACAGCAAATAAACTACTCAGTCCAGCACTGCTTAATGGGAAATGCCGTCACTACAACGTACATTACAAACCTGAACAGATAGCCAGAGAGCACCAAATTCTGCTCCACATAGGTTGCAAAATGTACATAAATATATTTATTTATCTACTTTTAATAAATTTAAAGAAATCAATAAATATAGTTATAACGCTTCAATAGACTTGAAGTCTAAATAAACCCTTCAGGTCATGGTTATGCCCATTAGACAAGAAACAAGCCTGCATGTAGCCAGTGGAGACAGACAGCTGCATAGATGCATGATGATCTGTTGCAATTAACAGAAAGAAAGTTTAATTTTAAAGTAATAACAACAGAGATTAGGCATAAGAATAAGGCTACACTGTTGTTTTTAGGCTACACTGTTGGCTGCTCAAAAATAGTCATCACAGTGTAACATCATGTCAGTTAGGAGGCATAAGCGATTGTCAATCAGTGTCACCTGTTTTTGTGCAAATGAAAGCAGGATAGCAGGTGCACTGCTTTCCTCATCTTACTGATTGTTTTGCTAGTGTCCTTGTCACTACTGGTAGCATGTGGCAGTACCTGCAGCCCGTTCAGGTTGCACAGGTAGTCCAGCTCCTCCAGGATGGCACATCCATACATTGCAAGAAGGTTTGCTGTGTCTCCCAGTACAGTCTCAAGAGAACGGAGGAGATACCAGAAGACGGGCATCAACCCAGCAGTACCATCTGCCTTCAGCCTGTGATTTAAATTTTTTTACTTCCCTCAAAAGATGATGATTTGGTTTCTATTGAACGTCATTTTGTTCTCAATGAATTATACAATGTACAGTAAAGATTTTGAACTTTGAACTATTTCATTAATTGGGATCTAACGTGTGTGTGATCTAAGTGTTCCCCTAATTTCTTTGAACATTACATATTAAACCAAATAGTAAGGTGGTGGTGTGGTAGATTGAGTTGTGGATCATTTAACCTGTGTTTTTTTTATCAGATAATTATAAGATAATATAAAATAAGTTGAGTGACTAATGACAAATGGTTTGGGCTAAACTTTTATTTTAAATATAATCTTTTCACTAAAAAAGACAAAAATGTCAACATGTTTCATTGACTCAAACTATACTAAAATATTTATCATAAGATCAGACTTTTATACAACTAAAACTTGGCAAAACAAAACAGGATGTGTGTACCAAAAGACAAAGAAACAGGTGCCAAAACCCTTTTTTGACATTTAGTGACACACATTTAGAATCTCTTGCTACTCTGACAAAGAGTTGTCATTGGCTGTGCTCGCAAGACTACAGCTCATTCACGGGAGTGCACCCATTACGCCCCCTACTGAGCTGCTACACATTTTTCGACCCCTAAGGAATCCGTTATACACAAGATAATGCTTCATAACTGCAGAGGAGAACACACATTCTTTTACAGAGAGAAGGAAACTCTCTGTTGGCTCCACTGATTCCTGCTGCTGACGAATGATCAGCTGCCCAGTTGAAACTGCCAGCGAATCATCGCCGAGAGAAGACTCCGCTGGATTTCCTAAAAGGCTGACAAAACCTAATTGCTACCAAAAGCGATCATGTAAGAGGATTTGTATATATGGTTGGAATGAGTGTCTTGATTATTGCTGAGTGTTTTTCTGGGCTACACACGTTGATTTTGCAGCTGGGCAGTGGCCGCTTGGTACCTTTTACTGTGTGTGATCAGTCCAAAAGGACTCATTTACTCAGCGACCTACACTGGCTCCCCCATGGCCTCCATAATACTGCGCTCCTCCAACAAATGCCGTCTGGCTCGGCCACCCCTTCACACAAAGCCATCTCAGTCCCTGTTCTCATCACCACAATAGTGGAACGAGCTACCACACGGCATCAGAGCAGGGGCGTCCCTCTCTCACTCCAAGAAGCTCCTGAAAACTCATCTCCTCTGAGAACACTTTCTCTTATAACACCTCTATCCCCTAACCTCTTATATCCACTTCCTGTGCTCTTCTTCTTCTATTGATTTGTTAATTCTTCTACTACTACTTCTTTTCCTAGGTATTAACCCTATTGATGACATGTGCTATTAGCTCTTACTATTATTTATTGCTGCTCTTACTAGTATCTATTGTCACTTGAAGATCTCTTACTGTATTATTGATGCTCGTATGTTCTTCCTCAAATGTAAGCAGCTTTAGATAAAATCGTCTGCCAAATGAGTAAATGTAAATGTGGGACCAAAAACAGTATTTTTATCAAGTCAAGTAACACGGTTGCTGAATATGAAGTTCACTACCAGTTTCTGCATGATAAAGTTGTAGCTGTTGTTTGCCACAATAATAAGGATTTGTACATTCTTCTGGTGTTAGCTCTTGCTCTCTGAGTACAAAAAAACAGCACATTCTATTTAAACGAAAGCTGGCACCCACTGTTGAATGCAAATTTCACTGCTGGTGGCTGTATGATATATTGTGGTATATTGTATCTTGTAAACCTTGAATGTGTGCTTTCTTCTCCTCCTTCCTGTTTACTAACCCCACACATACACACGCCTCATCTGCAGCTAGCCTGACCTGTGACCCAATGGCAGCCTTGCGTCAGTGTTTTGCCATTCTTGAAGTTTAGAATATCCCCGTTTTGTTTCTGAAATCGAATGGTTTTGAACTGCCATTTTGATTGAAAAATCTGCCGGCCTTGAGCCGCCATTCTGAGCCGGATACATGAACGGGTCCAACCCCCCCAGTCTCTCCTACTCCTCTGTCTCACACGCACACTTACAGTACACACACACCTGTTGATTTGTTGTATGTTTTGTATGCTTCTTTTGTTGGCTTTATTTCATTTTTCCTTAGAATAGATAATAGCGGTTTTCTTTCTGGAGTGGTTGATCACTGATCTGTGCTAAAGTAAAAAATATATATAATTTTAAGAAGATGTTCTTCTACAAACACACTTAAATGGTGAATATTATAAAGAAACCAGCTTTAAATTTCCCAACTTGGTTGACATGGAGCAAAATATACGTATGGTACATCTGATTGGGTAATCCATACAGTGTAGCTCACACCTTTCTGTCTATGTTTTCACAATTCTTCTTTCATTTTCAGTGTTGGTGCTGTCCATGATTTGGGCACCACTCACCTCCTCATCTTCAAACCCAGTCAGGTCCCATTCATAGTTCAGTCTCATCTGCCTCCTCTTCCAATACTCCATGAACATGGCAGCTTTAAACCAAAAAACATATAATTATACAAATCAAGTCATATACAATAACATTTATTTTAGAGTTGGGTGACCAGATGCATTGGGTTAGGGAGATTGGTAGAGTCGGTAAGCACAATAGGTACATGGTTAGGTAATATGGCTGATGGCTAGTTGGTAGGATAAATAACTAAGATTGGAAATTGCATTTTTTACCTAAATTGGGACAGGTAAATACAGGGTTAATAAGTTGTAATTGAACATTGGACAAGGGACATATGATTAACAGTTGGATAGGCTGGATGGAAAGTGAGAAGTGTAATAGGTCGATGGTTAGGTAAGACTGGTCATGCCCAGTTGTTTAGGAGTAGCTCAATCAAGTAAAGGATGCTGCTTGGCAACAGGGTAACCGTGGTGGCTGCACAGCTGATTTAAATATTTGTAACCTTCCTAAACTGTAATGTGCACAATACACATAGATGATGATAATTACTGATATTCTCCTTACATTATTATTTCTTTCGAGTTACTAGTGGTGAGGGTGCAGCTGCTGGTTGCAATATCTTGTCAGGCCAGAGCAAAATATTATTATAAGCAATGCTTCTAATAATAGCTATTAGTTATTATAAGCTGTGTTTATTATAATATAAGCACTTGTTTTCGTTATTTGTTAAAATATTTAAACTGATGGATAATTGTCCTACTTTGTTTTATTTGTAGTGCAGTAAGTAGTGTTTGTCTTTGGATCACGTTAGTCTGGGCAGTTCTATTCAGTTTATGATGAGTTATCATAGCCTGAGTTTAATTCTGTATAGTTAACCTTTCTTATGGGCCCAGGACTTTTGTTTCCTTCATTTTTGGGTGAGTAAAACTATCTTTTTGAAAAGCCAATTTTTATTCCTCATGGCTGTAAAGAGCCATGAGGAGTTTCGCGCGAGTTAAAATTTTTCAACATGGGCGAGAAATTCGCTTCACCGCGATGTTGCGAAAGCCTTCGGAGCATTGTTTGAAGAGGACCAGGTGAGCGGTGTAATGACGATCCACTGGCCGACGGGGACACAAACAACGGGGAAGTGGGCGGGGAGTAGCGCTGCAGCTTTCGGACACATAAACACCCGTAGTTGTCTGAAATCTGCTCTAACAACTACGCCGTTTAACAGCGGGAGGAGGTCAGAGTTAACTGCTTTTATTAAATAGCTTTTCACTTTAGTTTTTGGAATTACAACTTGATTTATCTTCACTCGTGCTTGTTGGCAGCTAGCTTCCGTGCACATGCGGTTCCACTGTTGTTGTTAGCGTCGGATGGCACCAGAGTTCTGCTGGACTAGTACTTCATTTTTATATAAAAACCGGACAAAGCTGGACATTACTTTGAGAAAAGAAAGCGAGGAAGTTGAACTACCTGGTGAGTTTAGAACATGTGTGTCTGTAACTTTATTCCAGCTGTCGTTATACTTTACTGTGAACAGGTTAGCAGAGCATAGCCCTGATCGATCCAAACTCCATTCAGAAAACACGTATTTTGAAAGTTGTTGTCCTGCTGTCTTGCTGACAGACCTGACAAAGTATGAATTCATATGTCTAACAAAACGGCATTATATTGTTGTTATTTCGGCACAAGTTTTATCTGGTTATTGCAATTAAATCACAGCCAAGGGTTTACTTTGTGCTCATATAGCATATAGTATTTGTGGGCTGTGTTTATTCGCTTAAAACGCACGTGTGTGAACACTCAAAATATCCAGCGGTCAAACTCGCGTGAGTAAAGCGAGGCGAATATTAAATTCACTTTCAGTGGGAACGCACCTTAATGTTTCTTAACCCCACCGGCTGAAATAAAAAAAATAAAGCAAGTAAATCCCGACTTTTAAACAGCTGTTTTACTGCACATGTAGCGTAAGAGCAGTATTCAGTAGTTCCCATTCGAGGGAACTCGAACTGCGTTGGTTACGACACTATGGGAAAGCCTCTAGACGTAGCAGGTCTGAACGTGAATGAAATCACTCCAATCCTATTGGTTTGTTGCTAGAACAGTAAGGTGTGACGGAATAACCGGAGGAGTATAAGGCACACCTGTACACACTCATCATTAGCTTTTTTCTATTCAGCAGGCGCTCTGTATGTTGTTTGAAGAAAGCTCCAGTCCTACAAGCAGTGTGTCTTACCTGAAGAAGAAGTCGGCTCAGTGACGGCTGAGGCTTTTTCCCGACCTTCATCCGCTGGCTCCGACGCTTCCTTTCCTCATTCGGGAGCCCGTTTCTCTGCTTCTCATGCTCGCGGTTTGGATCCGGAGACGCTGCAGCAGTCCGACTGCGAGGAGGTGGACGTGCTCAGCATAGTGGACGATGACTTCCGGGTGTCGGGGCGGCGTCATCAGGCGACTGAGTAAATCATGGGGCAGACCCTTCTCTACACCCCGATCACTGAACTACAGTAATGTGATGGGGGTTAGGGACCGTGGTTATGGGAGGATGCCTCAGGTAGAAGATGCGCTTGCGAGCTATCTCTCCCCTCGACTTGCGTCCTTCCTGGAGAAGCCGGTGTTACCCTCCAAGCCATGTCGCACCACATCTACGCTCGTGGGGATGGCGTACATGGCAGCGGGCCAGGCAGGTGCGAGCTTGCACACCACCACGTGCTTCAAGCCTACCAAGCCGACCTGCTACAGGAGATGGTTCAGAGGGGGGGTCCCTCTGAGGAAGATCTGGCGGAACTTCGCAGAACCACGGACCTGTCTCTCCGGGCCACCAAAGAAACAGCCCGCTCCATTGGCTGGTCCATCTCGGTTCTGGTGGCCATAGAGCGTCACCTATGGCTCAACCTCGCGGGCATATCTGAGAAGGATAAGAGCTTCCTCCTCGATGCACCGGTGAGCACGGCGGGCCTCTTCGGTGACGCGGTGGACTCGGTGGTGGATCGGTTCCAGCACGTTGAGAAGCAGGGCGAAGCGTTCTGTCAGTACCTCCCTTGCCGGTCTGGACCCAAGGCAGCTGAGGCTGCCGGGCATAGGTCCCTTCCCTCTACGAGCTCCTACCGAGAGGAGAGGAAGCAGAGTGTCGCTTCTCGGGGCCCCCCCCGAGGAGCTGGGGCAGTGAGGCGGCGCTCTCAACCTCGGCCTTCTGAGAGATGCGATCTGAGGACCGTCATCCAGTCCCGACGGAGCTCAGGGAAGAGGTCCTGAAGACCAGGGTAGGGGAGTCTTTTCTCCCCTCCTGCACCCTATTTTGGATCTGCGGGTTCTAAACCGGTCTCTGAGGAGATTCAGGTTCAAGATGCTCACCATCCCCGCCATTGTGACGCACATCCAATCCGAGGATTGGTTCGTCACGATAGATCTAAAGGACGCCTATTTCCACGTCTGTCCTTCTCACAGGAAGTTCCTGAGGTTCGCCTTCGGGGGTGTGGCTTACCAGTATCGGGTTCTTCCATTCGGCCTGGCACTTTCCCCTCGCACATTCACCAAGTGTATGGATGAAGCACTGGCCCCGCTGAGGCTCCAGGGCATCCGGATTTTCAACTACATCGATGACTGGCTCATCCTAGCCCAGTCTCGAGAGATGGCGGTTCGGCATTGAGATGTCATTCTGGCTCATCTGCTGCGTTTAGGGCTGAGGCTCAACGCAAAGAAGAGTGTGCTGGCGCCCACCCAACGGACTACGTTCCTAGGGGTAGTATGGGATTCGACAACGATACAGGCACAATTGTCTCCGGCACGTGTCAATACCATATTGGCTGCTGTGAAAGGCGTGAAGTTAGGCCACACCATCACTGTAAAACACTTTCAACAAGTGTTGTGTCTCCTGGTGGCTGTGTCCAGCGTAATACCATCTGGACTGCTGCACATGAGATCCCTGCAGTGGTGGCTAAGGACCAAGGGTTTTTCCCCGAGGGGAAATCCTTTCTGTCTGATTTGGGTTACGCGCAAGTGTCTTCGTTCCCTATCAGTTTGGAAGGAAACTTGGTTCCTGTCCCAGGGGCCCATGCTGGGAGGGTCTTGTCGCCGGCTGGTCATTTCGACAGACGCCTCCCTCACGGGCTGGGGCGCGGTCATGGGTGGCCGCTTTGCTAGGGGATCCTGGCAGGTGCATCAGTCCGAGTGGCATATCAACTGTCTCAAGATGTTGGCGGTGTTCCAGGCTCTAATGAGTTTCCTGCCCGATCTCCAAGGCCACCAAGTCCTGGTTTGTTCCGACAACACAGCGGTGGTGGCCTATCTGAATCACCAGGGCGGTCTGCGCTCGCGCCCTCTGTACAGGCTGGCACGTCCTCCTGTGGTCCCAGCAGAGGTTACTATCGCTCAGGGCGATGTATCTCCCGGGGACGCAGAATCAGGGAGCAGACCTGCTGTCGAGGCAGGGGCTGAGGCCCGGGGAATGGAGACTTCACCCCGATGTGGTGGAGCTCTTGTGCGGAGAGTTCGGCCCAATAGACATGGATCTGTTTGCTTCTCAAGAGACTACGCACTGCCCGCTATGGTTTTCTCTCGTTCCTCCAGCCCCATTGGGTCTGGACGCCATGGTACATTCGTGGCCGAGGCTACGACTGTACGCTTTTCCCCCAGTCGCTCTGCTCCCGGGGGTTCTGGAGCGGGTCCGCCAGGACAATGTCGGCCTACTGCTCGTAGCCCCGTTCTGGCCAACCCGGGTGTGGTTCTCGGACATCATGTCGCTCCTGGACGGCCCTGGTGGCAGGTCCCTCTGAGGAGGTGGTTCTTGGGGCGTTGGCTGAGGCCCCCTTCGAACCCCTGGAGTCAGCTTAAGCTAAGCACTTGACCCTCAAGATGGCCTTTCTCCTTGCTATCACCTCTCTGAGGAGGGTGGGGGATCTCCAAGCGCTTTCGGTTTCCCCGCAAGCCTGGAGTTTGCCCCGGGGAATATTAGGGCTATCCTGCACCCTCGTCCAGGATACATCCCTAAAGTGCCTTCTTGTGCGGCAGGGTCCACAGTGCTGCAGGCATTTCATCCTCCACCTCATGTGACGGCAGAGGACGGGAGACTTCATCTGCTCTGCCCTGGCAGAGCACTGAGTATTTACAATCTGAGGTCCTCCCGTTGGAGGAAGGCTGACCAGCTGCTAGTGTGTTTTGGGTCCCCCAGGGCCGGGCTCCCTGCATCCAAACATACTATTAGCAACTGGATTGTTCAGACTATTTCCCTGGCCTATTAGGTGCGCGGTTTGCCTTCACCTGTGGCTATGAGGGCTCATTCTACCAGAGGCATGGCAGCCTCTTGAGCCTCCTTTCCAGGGCCTCTTTGCAGGATGTTTGTGTAGCGGCTGCCTGGGCCACTCCGCACACATTCATTCGGTTTTACAGTCTTGACCTTCCTTCGGCACCTGGCACTCGTGCGCTCTCCTCTAAGTCGTGCCACTTTATTGCACACTGGGGCAGGCGGGGTTTTCGGCACGGTTTAGTGGGTATCTTGTTCCAATGGTGTCGTAACCGATGCAGTTCGAGCAGCTGCGGCCCGCCGCACCTCTCTCCCTGCCTGAAGCGCCTGCTTCATAGATAAAGCTAATGATGAGTGTGTACAGGTGTGCTTTATACTCCTCCGGTTATTCCGTCACACCTTAACGTTCTAGCAACAAACCAATAGGATTAGAGAAATTTTATTCACGTTCAGACCTGCTACGCCTAGAGGCGTTCCCATAGTGTCGTAACCGATGCAGTATCTTCCCCCTTCTCGGGGAACCAGGGTTACATATGTAACCCGAGACTTTACAAAATGTTACATTAACGCCCGATGAGTCCAAGCATCAGTGCCATAAGTTGCCAGAGTTTCTTTCTGTAAATGTCTGTGAAGATTCTCAGTCGTCCAGGTCATAGTTATCCAATGAACGTTAAAGTCAAGGGGAACTGGACTTGGTTTCTTTCTGTAAGTTTCACGTTGTGGTGCTTCTGCAGATGAGTTTACAATAGACGACAATGTCCTTTGCATCTTAGACTGTGACACAATATTGGCAGCAGCTACTTACAGCTGTGGAAAGAACACCTCTCTCCCTCGTTCTCCATTCTTCCTTTTGTGTTCGGCTATCAGCGGACATGAACAACCAAGTCCGGTGCCGCTGAGCTGCCGCACAGTCGTGGATTTACGTCAAGGATGGTGCGTTCAGTAATGAGCGTTACTTGCCTTAGTAACTAGTAATATTACCGTTTTAGAAAAGTAGGCAAATTAGTTACACTACTGAGTTAATGGGAAAAGTAATATTATTACAGTAACGCGTTACTGCCCAACACTGGTCATCTGTCTGTATCTGTCCGACTCCGTCTGGCTTCATCTTATTAACATCCACACGCTGTCGTCTCTGTGCTAAATAACACGTGTGCTCGTTCATTTGTCCAAATGTCACTTCTCTTCTTACTTCTAATAAGCCAGAGGACTACTCAGAGACTGTTTATTATTATTATTATTATTTACTCTTCTTCTTCTTCTGCAGTGACGACGTCTACACTGCCGGAATTATGCAAGTAGAAGAAGAACGCTGTGATGACGAAACACGCTCTGTAGGCTGTTTGGCTATTGTAGAAACATGACAACAAAATACAGCGACCTCCACAGAAAGGGGTGCCCATGGTTATGTAGATAGAAATGGCTCATTCTAAGATAATAAAAACACAACAGTTCATTATGTAAGGTCTTTATACACCACTGAAAACATAGTTATGGATATTATATTGCATTTCTGTTAATAAATCCTCAGAAATATTATAAACTGAACCTTTAAATGTGTCTGCTTAGAATATAGTGTTTTTTCCTGGTAACTGTCATTCCTGTGGTGATTTACCCTTGAAACCAGGAGTGAAGTGCCTGTTTCATTTGATAAGAATGGCTGCACCGCTCTTTTTACAGGGGTTGATATCTGTAAGAAATTCTCTAGTGCAGTCGTGTCTACAAGTAACTGACAACACATTCGTGACCCACGGAGCACCCCTGCCTAGCCATGGCCCTGGGTCAGCCAACCCAATGCATCCACGCTATCTCCGCTTATGTATAAAAGGATCCATATTTAATTAGATATTTAGATTTATTATGGCATTTTTTATATGTATATACAGAATGTGTGTATGCAGGTATGGACCTGCAGTCCCACTGGCTTGACACAAGTCACTGGAGGACAGCAGTAGCACAGAGATTGGAAAACATTTCATTAAAAAAGAATAGCTTGGAAAAAGTATTTAGCACATTTCCTGATTTTGCAACAAAAGCGCCACCTAGTGGACGACTGGTGCCTAATTTTGCATAGGCCTTACACTGGCCTATGCATTGATGACATCACTTCCTGTTAGACCGTAACCCACAGGAAGTTGTTTATTCTTTACACATTTTTTGGATTATCAAAACTCTTTAATCACTGGGGTCCATAAAGTCGGTGTTCACAATTTCATGCACATTAGACTCACTGCCCAGGAGGAGTTTGAAAAAGTTTTCGCAGATTTAGCAAAATAAAAATTACAGGCAAAATGGGCATTTTTAACACCACCTAGTGGCTGATTGGCGCCAAATTTTGCATAGAGCCTTGGTGGGGTATGGGAATTCAATTCAATTCAATTTTATTTATATAGTGCCAAATCACAACAACAGTTATCTCACAGCGCTTTTTATAAAAGAGCAGGTCTAGACCATACTCTGGGATATTATTTACAGGAGTCCAACAGTTCCCACCAAGAGCAGCACTAGGCGACAAAGGCAAGGAAAAACTTCCTTTTAAGAGGTAGAAACCTCAAGCATATGATTAGTTAACAATATTTTGAGGATTCACAGGTTCCATTAGACAACTTCAAGATTGGAACATTCACTGTATGGAAAAAATCTGACAATATTTCAGCTGGGAAAATCAAAGCACTGACCACAAGTCAGACGTCTGTGTTTGTCTACTTCTGTCTACTTCTTTCTGAAATGAAGTACCAATTTAAAAAAATGACCTAAATGTCAAAATGTGTAAATCTGTCACAGTTGTCAAGTAAACTTGCAGTGCTAGAATGGAAAACTTGACAGATAAGTAAGAGGGGGCATGATTTAATCATGGGTCAACTCAATGGCACCACAAGCTACAGCCCTCAAAATGACCATAAAGTTTAGCTAGGTAGACCTCATAAGTGGAAAGTGATTGTATGAATGTATTTTGGAGTGAGCTGATGTGTTCACTCACCCCAAAGAGCCATGAATATAGAGAAGAAAACGGTGGCAGGATTGTCGAACAGGTGACTGGCCCTGGCTGTTCCGCAGGCAGTGCTAAGTTTCCAGTAGCTGCACACTCTGTCACATAGAGGGCACATGGTGATGTTGTTCTTTGGGTGGCAGATCTCCATGCTGGAAAACAAGACATACACACACACAAATGAGATACTACAAATTGTGGATCTCATTCATTGTTTTTTATTAAACTCAGCAAAGGCTAGGTCAGGGTTCAGTCACTGGCTGATTCTGTGTTTGGCGCATGCTGCTTTGTCTTGTTTTGTGCATAAAGTAAGTTTTCTGCTGTGTTTACTGGAGCTCTCTTGCCAGAATAGAGCTAATGAACATCAGGGAAACAAGGCCAGTGGATTTATTTCCCATCTTCAGTGGAATTATTGGACATTCTGGTCAAAGCTGCTCTCACCTTTGCTCATGCTAACTCAAAACACACAGTCAGTACAGCAGAAGTCAGTGGGGACTAAACTGTGCATCACTTTTTATTGCTTTCACACAAATGCATTCAGTGACCAGGGGTCATTATAAATGTTGCATTCATCAATTTCTTAGCAACCGTTGGCATTTATAAAAAGTAAAGGTGAAGGGAGAATGTGTGGTAAAACTCACCAAACTTTGCACACGTCAGAACTGGTGAAAAATTTCATATTTTATGGGTTTCGCACATGGGCGTGGCAAAATGACTCGCTAGCACCACCTAGAAAATTGGAAAAAATTAGCCCCTCGTCCACGTTCAACCTACATGCACGAAATTTCCTGGGGACATGTAACATGTCCAGACGCACAAAAAAGGAGCCATCTCTTGGAGCCATAGCCTAAACCCAACAGGAAGTCGGCCATTTTGAATTTTATGGCCATTTTTGGATGATTTACACACTCCGTACTTTAACAAACTCCTCCTGGGATTTAGTCAGATCGACTTCAAATTTCTGCTGTGCCTTCTAAAGGCATTGAAGATGAAAAGTTGTGCTATCTGTGAGTTTTTGTCAATGGGCGTGTCCGTGGCGTCGATGATTCGCCATGAAACAGGAAGTTATTATAACTTCAGTGTACATGCTCACATCTGCACCAAACTGTACATGTAGGATGAGAGTCCCGCCCTGAACACATGTACATACCGACATTCACCCACAGTCATAGCGGCACCTGCTGGCAACAGGAACTTTAACAAAGCAGCCCCCGCCACACGTTTAACCTACATATATGAAATTTCTGTGGCACATGTATCATGTCCAGACGTACCAAAAAGCTTCTTGGAGCAATGCCCTAAACCCAACAGGCTCTGATATACAGTATATGGGTACTGGGTGTATGGCTCCTTATTTATCTTAAAGTACAAGGTAGAAAGTAAAAATACTCCTGCACACACAGAAATACACTGCATAATTACTTTTAAACATTTTATGTGAAACATTTTGGGAGTATTTTCACTTTTTAATTTATACTGGACTGATGTTCTTTAGAGTTCAGCTTTAATGTTTCATGTTTTATCTGTGGTATACGATTCGCTTTTCAGTAAGTAGTAAAGACAGGGAGTGCTAATATATATAGAATTTATTACAAGTGAACCATAAACCATATATTTTTTAAATGGATCTGAAACAAATATGGACAATATTTAAAAGTCAAAGTAAACAGAAGGAAAGAAGGCCTTTCCATGTCAGTCCACCCCATCAGCACAATGAGGACTCATTGTCTCTGCAGCTCTCTGGCACCAGGTGGGACATCTGATCCACAATGTGAGATGTTTTTATGTGAGTGTGACTCTATGACTGTTCACATTAACATAGAGTACAACTCTGATTTCTACTACTACGAATTCTTCACTATGAACATAAATTCAAGTTTGTGGGTATGAGTCAAGAACAGCTGACATGACGTCACAGGACAGGTTGAATTGAACCTCGATTCCATGTGACGCGCATGCATCAAAGGCGAAAGATGGCTAACAAAAGACCTGGGGCTGCTAGCCTAGGCTTAGTTAGTTAGTTAAAGTAAATAATGTGTTTATTCAACATTTTTTATAAGATTGTACTATTTTGATAGCACTTTATAATGATTTACATTTCTGCAACTCATAGACGTTATTGTTTTAGGTTTCAACCTAACGATACTTACTCGCTGTTAACTCTAGTGCTAGACAACGTTAGAGTTGATGAAGTGCTCTGTGTGAAAGTAACGTTATAAAGTTAACGTTAGTTAACTTAGTGATGTTAGAACTGTTTCGCCGATTGACACTGAACTGCAAGATCTGCAATAACGTTACCTGAAATAAACTTCACTGCTATCACATGTTTAGCAATGTCGACTAGAGCAGTAATAACAACTGAGCCAGACGAAGTAATTGTTTTAGCTTGCAAGCTAACAATATTTACTCGCTGTTAACTCTAGTGCTAGATGACTTTAGCGTTAAGTGCTCTGTGTGAAAGATGTAAACTGCACTGTAATCATATGTTTAGCAATGTCCACTAGATCAGTAATGCTAATAACTTAGCCAACTTTTTCTTCAGCACTGAGCTGTCTAAAGAACAAAAGACTTTCCAGCTTGGGTCCGGACGTGCTTACTTTTTGGTCTGAATGCGGACAGAGGCCCGTGACGTTGACAAACCTTACTATGATTAATGTGTTTTGCAGGTATTCTTTACAATACTAAAAATACTTATGGCAATAATATTTGGCATTTAGTTATTGTCTTTCTTTTTACTCAGGTCCAATTAATAGACACATTAAGCACAGCCCAAAACCTGGTGTTGCTGCTGAGAAACAGTGTACCGTCAAATGTCAGGCCAGTCAGTCAGGGCAGTACAGGAGAAGCTGCTGTTGGACAGGGAGAGCAGTCAGTGGCGACAGTTAGGCATCAATGACTCTGGACAGTCTGTGAAACAAGAAATGGCTCGGTAGGATACATGGGTTGTTGTCTGCATTCATTTTGTAATTGCGCTCCCAGTGTAGGTACTTTTAGACAAATTAGGTCCCGATTCTAATGTCAGCAAAAGGGTGGAAAATCGGTACAGATTTTAAACATTAAATTAATTTGCTTTGAAGATTTTTTAATATTTTTTGCTTTGAATATGTTAGGTTGTTCTGTGTTGATGGATGATAAAAGATGAGAATAATAGTTTACCATCTTACATGTTTAGGTCTTTTCCTGGATTTTTTCAAAAGGAGGCCAGAGGCAAAAAGCGTTTTGCACTATATACACCAACACAACCCGGGATGAGTTTTTTGGTGGACTTTTTTCTTCTTGAAAAACAACGTGAAAAAACACCAAAAGGAGAAGAGGAACTACAGCTTATACTGGCTGGCCTTGGAAAACGTTCATTAATTATTAATGAAAACATCACCAGTGTTTCCCATACGTTCATTTATTTGTGGCGGCCCACCACAATATCAACGCTGACCTGATTTTTTTTTTTTACAAAGCCTATTTAAAATCATATTTGATTGCAGAGCGCCGTAGCGCATTCGCGCAGCACTTCCTCTCGCTCGTCCCTCTCTCTTTCTCACTCACCCGTACCTCTCTCTCTCTCCCTCATGGAACACAGCTGCACAAATATGTCCAACACAACGCTGTCAATGTCCGAGACCCGGCTTTAAAAAAGTTATTAGCAAGCATGTAAGGAGCCTAGCTAATAAGGAGAGCTAAGTTAATGTTATAATACAGCTGGATTTTCAAGGCTAGCACGCTGTATATATCAATATCAATGCACGCACGAATATTAATGCTTGATGTAATTAATATTAGTATAGTAGACAAAATATATGGTAGTTCAGAAATATAAATCATTTTATTACAGACTTAATCATGCTTCTGTTATTTTAGTTAACAGATTTGCTTTTGAATACATATCCAAGGCTGGAAAATATCTATGGTGGCTGGTTGCTGCACAAGTCCATCTTCATAGACATCATTTACAAATGCCATTTGTTAGCTATAAATTAGGCCCTACAAGTGTGTTGAAGGTTCTTTAGCTTAGATATGTTTTCTTATATTTCAGAAGTAGTTAATTTTTTAGACAGCTGAGTGTCCTATGTGCGAAAATGCATTTCATCTTGAGATCCATGCAGCCAGTTGCAGATTACGGTAATGTTGGTTTCAGTGCTACTTATGTATACTAATGTATATGTATACTTATGTAACTACTTATGTATACCATGTTGATTTGATAATAAATGACATGTAAGGAGATTGCTTGCCAAATTTTTTCATTTTATATGTAATTGTATATTGTTAATTTAGGACTGTTTTTTTTCTTTGTGTGCAGAACTTCAGATGACAATGACAATGAGTCAAGTGATCCAATCAGTACCTTTCAAAGGTAAAATTGTGTATTAAAGAATTATGGTGGTGAATGATGTTATCCGAACACTAAACCTTTAAAGAGATACTGCAGGATGAGTTAGTTTTTCCTGTTGAGCAATTGTGAGCATAGAGAAATCTAGTAATCCAAAAAGATGGTATGTTTGTGATGTTTTTGCCCGTTTGGACTTTCACTGAGGGCTCACCTCACTCCTGAGAACGTCACCAGTGCGGAAATTGTACTAGGCCTAACGACGACGCTGAAAAACAGTAGCAAACATCTATAAAATCATAAAACCACCCATAAATTTAGTTGTAAATGTTCAATGTTAAAAAAAAGGCCTGTTGTTATCCCTTTGTAATGTTCAATGTCTGTATTTTTTCATTTTCCAGTGCTGAGGACATCTTGAAGTGGATCGCTTGTCAAGTGGATGAGACAAACACGTTTTCCATCTGTGTGCCGCAAACTGATCTCTACAACAGAGGTATGCAACAGTGGCAACGGCGGAAGAAGACCTCAACAAAATGTAGACTTAAGGTCACATTCTTTGCCGAGGCAGGCATTGATACTGGTGCCCTTACCAAAGAATTCCTCACAGGTACAGGTGTATGTCCATATTTGTTTAATCAGACACATTTGTCAACAGGGGGCCTCTGGTGGTGCTACGAGCTCAACTGCTTATTGAAAAATTGTATTTTTGGTTTTCCAGAAATGCTGGGAGAGATAGAAAAAAGACTCTTTGTTGAAGGTCCAGATAAGAAAAGGAAGAATCCTGTAACTTCTTTTTGCATGTTGTCTTAAAGCGTATTAATTCCAGTACTACTTTAGTTTGCTGTGTTTCAATTGTTTCATTCTTCCAGTTATTAGGACTGCAGGAGAAGTCATGGCAGCTAGTCTGGCAGAAGGCAGACCTTGCCCTAACTTCTTGCGTGAGTGGTGCTTCAGATATCTTTGCTCTGGTGATTCTGACAGCATTCAAGTGTCTGCCAGTGATGTCACAGATTTGGAACTGTCTCAGCTAATTATAAAGGTAAGTCTAATTTTATCAAGGTCAATAATAGTATTAACTCCATTATGATATGGATTGCACAAATCTAATGACTTTCTTGTTTGTTTGACCGTAGAGCACAATGATGCAATGAGAACAACTTTCACTTAACACTATTCGACTTTCAGATAAACAGCTCCAGTGATGAAAACATCAGCGACCTGATTGGGGACATTGTGACCTGCGGATACACTGGAAGCGTGTCTGTGGATAAAAGAGACAGCATGATAAGGTAGATTGTAGATAGACAGATTTTTGGTTTTATTATGTTATTATGGCAAAGGGGTTTGTACAACAATTTATGACTTGATTTGGAATTTTTTTCTTGCAAAGCTATGTTGTCAAACCACTTTTAAATGTCACCAAATTATAATTTAACAGAATTTACAGACACAAGTGCATATGTCTAATCTTCTCTACACTAAACTAAAAGTTTTACCACAAAAGTAGATTCTCCTGAAATAACTTTTAAATTGTCCCTGAGAGCTGTTATACTTCACTCCACCATGAGATTCATCCCGATGCCCGATGATCATGAAGACCCATCAAGACTTTTGCCAACCACTGTTTGTAACAGTGGAAGACGATAAGGTACATTCTTGTCTCAACTACTCTTAGGCCAGACCTGATTTTGTGGTCAACTTCACAGAAGTCCCTGTAAATCTTGGGGCTTACAGTACTATCGAAGGCTGCCGTTGGGGAAGCATATGAATGAAAAGCCAGATGTACACTGAGCTAGCAAAACTGGACGACTGGCATACTCCCTGTTGAGATTGGATGTGGAGGGTTTGTAGTGACTTTAACAGCCAGGCTCCTCAAGGATGTGGGGATTTGTTCCAAAAAAGTGCTTATTCTTCATAGAGACTGTAACAACAAGTCCTAGTAGCTCAACATAGGTTTGTGTCTGCTTTTAATTAAGCATTTATGTTTTCTGCAAGAATTACTATGTTGAATCAGACTGAAATTAATTTCCTTCTGCTTAAAGGTGCATGCAGTCTTCATTCTGGAGAACAGCCGCCCTGTCTTCAGTGAGATTGGTTCTGCCAAACACCGCATGGAAACAAACATCATGAACTTTTTCCAGGACTACCTTCAGGAAATTGAGGATTCTGGTATGCTTTAGCCAATATAGAATGATAAAGAGATTGTAAGCTTTTCTTCTGCTGTCCTACAGTAATTTGGGTCTAGCTATCAATTAATATACTCCAATAAATTCACCAGGCTTAACGTTTCTTTTGCAGAATCTTGATGTAACGTGATATTTAATATTGTGACCTCTAGAATAACACTGCTTCATGAAATTTTACAGCCATAAACTAGACAGCCAGGGCTTTTAACACCCCCTGCTCCCAACCCAAAAAGGGGCTAGGCTTAATAGGTTAATCTCATTTAATTGAGGGATTGTATTAACTAATTGTATGAACTTCAAAATAAAAAGGAAGGCAGCAGCATCTTAATTGTTTTTTATCCAGACTCACATTTAATCTCTTTTTTAAGAACAAGGTGGCCCAAGCAACAACAATATTGTTCCAGAAAGTTTGAATCATGCAGTGGATCACCGGACAGGGATACAAGCCTGTTCAAGTGATAAGGACTAAATGTGAGATTCCACCATGACAGTGACACACAACACACTGTTTCCCTATTGTTAGCGCCTGCACTCATACAATCACATTTCCCTCAGTGCACCTGAAAATATTCAGTGAATTCCAAAACATTATGACACTAGCCATATGCCATGGGCGTAACAACTCAGTCCAAGGGAAAACTACCAAGTAACTGCCATAAGTCAAAATATTCATTGTATTGTTTTATTGGCATTTTTATTTGACAACTTCCTGTTTCTGTGAATAACTTTGTTATTCATTGTTGCAAACTCATTCATTTTGCTGTTAGTGATGGTTCACTTCAAAACCAAAATGAATGAGTTTGTTTTTACATCACTGTTACTCCCATGTTAAAATTAACTATTGTCACAGCAGCAAGTCTTTTGTAACTCTCAGGCTTTGTTTGCAAATGTTCAACTTCATTCCATTAAATCTTTTGCAAGGACTGATTGTATCTTAGATGTTTCTTTGTGTCACACATAGAATTTCAATGCACTGAACCATCGATATATAAATGACAGACAATCCAGAGGGATTTATCATGGACTGTACAGTTTCCATAATAGCTGGAGTCAACGGGCACTCAATATCTGGGACTTGAACTCCATAAGGTTCTTCAGGCACACTTTCAAACATCTCCCAGTCAGTCCCAAACAGCTCCATGTTCTGAAAATAGTGTTATTTTGTATGAAACAATATTTAGAAATATTTGAAAACACAACCAAGCACACATTGACCTACAAAGGCATAGTGCAGTGACTAAAGACAATAAAAACTGAAAATCATTCACATTATCCTCAGTTGACAGGTCTAATTGTGTGCTTATTCAATAACTTTCTTCAAGAGTTATTGACATCTTTAAAATTTTTATATAACTCTAAATCCACACCTTCAGGTTGAAAACTTTTTACTGCACTTTGCCTTTGGAGACTACTGTGAGAGATAGCTTCAACAAACCTGCAAATCTTCATCTGGGTCACAAGGGTTCTGCATGTTACCCATAACCCAGAGTTGGTTAGGGGTGAGTCCACCTTCAGATCGTAAGGGATGGTTGACCCAGCCTTCTGTGAAGGTGTGAAGGGCCTCTGCCAGACGCGGAAGGAACACATAATGGGCACAAAACAGATGAACAGCATCTGCCAAATCCAACAGGCCATCTTCCTCTAGACTGTGAAGAACTTCATAGTACAGATGAGTGACACAGGTCCAGACATCTCGCCATAGGTACTCAATCCTAGATAGGAAATAATAGGACTCACTCAACTCAAAAGTAATCTTGCATATAGTCTTACTTAAAATAATTTTTGACAATGATTTAACATTGTCACTATGAATATACTGTAAATTATGCAAATTATTATTTTAACCTTTGGTTGTGTACACTTCAGCCAGCGATGAAGCTCCCTCTTCCAGTGCCTTTAACACTGAACATGGTTTCAGCAATGGCGACATTTTCAACGCCTTCATCACCCCTGACCTTTGAAAATGAATGGGGGGGAAATGCTCATTTATATTCATCACAACAAAATATTCCATTGAACATTACAGAAATGATCAACAAGAGCATAGAAACTGCAGCACAAGATATCACTATTTACCTGGAAGCTATGTACCTGGCCAGCCATAGTTTTCTACTGCCTTCAGGAAAAATGAAAGGGCAGTGTTTGAGCAGTTATTTGTTGCTGGTTCCAGATGCAGTATCTATACAGACACACAGAGTTTCATATGGTGAATCTGCAAAGGCAAAGTACTTGGCCTACAGGCCTACAACCACAAGAAAAATCAGGTGTCAAAGCAACAAAGGTAAAATAAAAAATAGATTAGAGTCAGAATAAATAATCAACATAAAATAAATAATTAAAATAAGCTTTCTGACATCCTCTCCAGGAACCATCACCTTATCATGGTGGAGAGGTTTGCGTGCCTGGAGGGTCTGTTCTCTGGAGCCTAGTGCTCCTGGTAGGGTCTCCCAAGGCAAAGTGGTTCCAGGTGAGGGGCCAGAATGAGAATGGTTCATAAAGACGCCTGATGATACGTGGCACCCCCCCTCTCCATCCTTTGGACCCACCATCCATCAAAAGATCCACAGGGGTCTGGTGCGCTGCCACATCGGTGGAGGTGAAGGTCAGGGGCCTCGACGGACCAGACCCGGGCAGCAGAGGCTGGCTCTGGGGATGTGGAACGTCACCTCTCTGTGGGGAAGGAGCCAGAACTTGTGCGGGAGATGGAGCGCTACCAATTAGATCTGGTGGGGCTGATCTCCACGCACAGTCTTGGTTCTGGAACCGTACTCCTTGATAGGGGATGGACACTATTCTTCTCTGGAGTTGCTCAAGGTGTGAAGCGCAAGGTGGGTGTGGGGATACTCACAAGTCTCAGGTTGAGCACTGCTACGTTGGAGTTTACTCCGGTGAACGAGAGGGTCGCCTCCCTACGCCTTCAGGTACGGGGGGGGGGGACTGTTGACTGACTGTTGTTGTGGATATGCACCAAATAGCAGTTTAGAGTATTCGGCCTTCTTGGAGACCCTGAATGGAGTTCTGTATGGGGCTCCAGTAGGGGAATCCATAGTTCTGCTGGGAGACTTCAATGCGCATGTGGGCAATGATGGAGATACCTGGAAAGGCGTGATTGGGGGGAACGGCCCCCCTGATCTGAACCCGAGTGGGTGTTTGTTGTTAGACTTGTGATAGTCATGGATTGTCTATAACGAACACCATGTTCAAGCATAAGGATGCTCATAAGTGTACATGGTACCAGAGCACCCTAGGCCGAAGATCAATGATCGATTTTGTAATCGTTTCATCTGATTTGAGGCCGCATGCTTCAGACACTCAGGTGAAGAGAGGGGCGGAGCTGTCAACTGATCACCATCTGGTGGTGAGTTGGGTCAGGCGGTGGGGGAAGACTCTGGACAGACCTGGTAAGCCCAAATGGGTAGTGCGGGTGAACTGGGAACGACTGGAGGAGGCCCCTGTCCGTGAGATCTGCAACTCAAACCTCCGGCGGAGCTTTTCTGGCATCCCTGTGGAGGTTGGGGACATTGAACATGAATGGGCAATGTTCAAAGCTTCTATCGCTGAAGCCGCAGTGGGAAGCTGTGGTCTCAAGGTCTTAGGTGCCTCAAGGGGCGGTAACCCTCGAACACCGTGGTGGACACCGGTGGTCAGGGAAGCCGTCTGGCTGAAGGAGGAGGCCTTCCAGGATTTGTTGTCTCGGAGGAATCCGGAGGCAGATTGCAAGGCACCGACGGGCCCAAAGGGCTGCAGCTTCTGCTGCGGCAGATGCAAAGCAACGGATGTGGGAGAAGTTTGGAGAAGACATGGAGGACTTTTGGTCGGCACCAAAGTGCTTCTGGAGAACTGCCCGCCACCTCAGGGGGGGGAAGCGGGTAACCGTCCAAGCTGTGTACAGTAAGGATGGGAACCTGTTGACCTCAACTGGGGAGGTAATTGAGCGGTGGAAGGAACATTTAGAGGAACTCCTAAATCCGACTGACTCGCACTCTCTAGTAGAGGCAGAGCTGGAGGCTGATGGCGGTTTCTTGTCAATATCCCTGGTGGAAGTCACTGAGGTAGTCAAACAACTCCACAGTGGCAAAACCCCGGGGATTGATGAGATCTGCCATGCTAAAAGCTTTGGGTGTGGAGGGGCTGTCTTGGATGACACGTCTCTTTAACATTGTGTGGAAGTCAGGTACAGTGCCCAAGGAGTGGCAGACTGGGGTTGTGGTTCCCCTGTTCAAAAAGGGGGACCAGAGAGTGTGTGCCAATTACAGGGGTATCACACTTCTCAGCCTCCCCAGTAAAGTCTACTCCAAGGTGCTGGAACGGAGGGTTCGGCTGATAGTCAAACCTCGGATCGAAGAGGAACAATGCGGGTTTCGTCCTGGTCGTGGAACAACGGACCAGCACTTTACTCTCACAAGGATCCTGGAGTGGGCTTGGGAGTATGCCCATCTAGTCTACATGTGCTTCGTAGATCTGGAGAAGGCGTATGACCCGGGTCCCCCGGGAGATACTGTGGGAGGTGCTACGGGAGTATGGGGTGAGGGGGGCCCTTCTCAGGGCTATCCAATTCCTGTACATCCAAAGCGAGAGCTGTGTCCGAGTACTCGGCAGTAAGTCAGACTCTTTCCAGGTGAGGGTTGGCCTTCGCCAGGGCTGCGCTTTTCACCAATCCTGTTTGTGATATTCGTGGACAGGATATCGAGGTGTAGTCGTGGTGAGGAGGGGTTGCGGTTCGGTGGGCTTGGGATCTCGTCACTGCTTTTTGCGGATGATGTGGTCCTGATGGCATCATCGGTCTGTGACCTTCAGCTCTCACTGGATCGGTACGCAGCAGAGTGTGAAGCGGTTGGGATAAGGATTAGCACCTCTTAATCTGTGGCCATGGTTCTTAGCAGGAAACTGGTGGAGTGCCAACTCCATGTAGGGAATGAATCCTTACTCCAAGTGAAGGAGTTCAAGTACCTCGGGGTCCTGTTCATGAGTGAAGGGAGACTGGAGCAGGAGATTGGCCGGAGAATTGGAGCAGCGGGGGGCGGTGTTGCACTTGCTTTACTGCACCGTTGTGACGAAAAGAGAGCTGAGCCGTAAGACAAAGCTCTCGATCTATCTGTCAATTTTCGCTCCTACCCTCACCTATGGTCATGAAGGCTGGGTCATGACCGAAAGAACAAGATTGCGGGTACACATGGCCAAAATGGGTTTCCTTAGGTGGGTGGCTGGTGTCTCCCTTAGAGATAGGGTGAGAAGCTCGGCCATCCGCAGCTCAAAGTAGAGCCGCTGCTCCTTTGCGTTGAAAGGAGCCAGTTGAAAGGCACGTCCAGCTGGGAGGAGGCCTCAGGGAAGACCCAGGACTAGGTGGAGAGATTATATCTCCACACTGGCCTGAGAACGCCTCAGTCAGAGCTGATTAATGTGGCTCGGGAAAGAGAAGTTTGGCATCCCCTGCTGGAGCTGCTCCCCCCTCTTCTCATTATATTCTCTTGCTTCTCCGTGCATATACGTTGTGATATGTTGTTTGGAACCAAAAAACAAAGAAAAGGAAATAATGTTTTTCCCCATTTTTCTGAATCCAAACAAGAAAACCAATTCAAACAATGTTACGGGTCTGATTTTGGTGTTTGCAAATTCCTTTTTTCGTTTCTCCGTTTGAAGAAAGACAAGACAGGTGGGTCAGGTGACCTGGAATTAAAGGTAAATATTTAAAAATAGAAGCCAAGGATGGCCATTGTGTAACATTATACAAGGACTAACATACCAGGGTAAGGTTAGATGAAAAATGTTAAGTAATAAAAATAAATAAACCTGGACAGATGGAAGCATGTTAGCAACAGTAGTTAATACATGTGGTTTAATACTGTGCATGAATCCATGTGCACAGCAAGAGTCAACATATAGAGCACATATAAACTTTCAAATAACAGGTATAGAGGAGGTTGTCTTCTACTTCGAGAGACACAATTAAAAAAATCTTTCGTTGCAAAAATGGGTTCAGGAGGCAGACACCATCTCCACATTTAAGAGTAGACTTAAGACTTTCCTCTTTGATAAAGCTTATAGTTAGGGCTGGCTCAGGTGAGTCCTGAACCATGCCTTAGTTATGCTGCTATAGGCCTAGACTGCCGGGGGATTTCCTATGATGCACTGAGCTCCTCTCTCCTCTACTTTCTCTCCCTATGTATGCAACCTCATCCCATTATTGCATGTTACTAACACAACTTCTCCCCTTTCCGGTAGTCTTGTGCTTTCTCGTCCCTCTCCTCTCTCCTCCTATCACTTCCTGCAGGTTTTCTGGCTCTGGAGCTGTGGAGTCTGGATCTGTGGCTGCGGGTCACCTGCTGCCCCTGTGTTCCTGCTTGACACCCTCTGCTGCAACGACTATTGTTGCTAGTCTTATTGTTATTATTGTTATTATAATCATTAACATTACGACTGTTACCATTAACACTAGTATAAATATCTGTACCATTTTTCATTTAGTCTATAGCAACATCACCTTTACTGTCTGTACCTCTGTGTGTATATTGTGTAGGCTGCCTCCCTCCCCTCTCTCTCTCCTTACATCCCTCTCTTTTTCTCTCTGTTCCTCTCCTACTCTCTCTCTCTCTCTCTCTCTCTCTCTCTCTCTCTCTCTCTTCACCCCAACCGGTCGAGGCAGATGGCCGCCCACCCTGAGCCATGGTTCTGTTCGAGGTTTCTGCCTCTTAAAAGGAAGTTTTTCCTTGCCTCTGTCGCCTAGTGCTGCTCTTGGTGGGAACTGTTGGGCTTCTGTAAATAGCATCATAGAGTACGGTCTAGACCTGCTCTTTTATGAAAAGCGCTGTGAGATAACTGTTGTTGTGATTTGGCGCTATATAAATAAAATTGCATGCTTCCATCAATAATGTAAATGCTCCGTATTTGTATAGCGCCTTTCTAGTCTTTTCGACCACTCAAAGCACTTTTACACTACATCTGCATTCACCATTCACACACATTAATTCACTATGCCTAAGTGCACAAACAGAAACTAACATTCATACACTGGCAGAACATTCCCCAGAAGCAATTCAGGGTTCAGTATCTTGCCCAAGGACACTTCATCATGCAGCCTGGAGGAGCAAGGGATTGAACCGCTGACCTTCCGGTTAACAGGCAACAGGCAACAGGCAACAGGCAACAGGCAACAGGCAACAGGCAACAGGCAACCTGCTCTACCTCCAGAGCCACTGCCGCCCCATCAGTACAGGCTAATTTGTTTATTTAATTTTTCTTTTGATGTTGCCCTTTTATGATGTTAGTCCATGTATAATGTTACAGAATGGCCATCCCTGCTTGGCCTTTAATTTGATATATTTACTTTTACTTCCGGGTCATCTGACCCACCTGTCTTGTTTTTCTTAATGTCTTAATTCTTAATGTCTTAATTCAAAGAAAATGAAAAAAAGGAATTTGCAAAAAACTAAAATTGGACAGTTATTTGAATTTGGTTCTCTTATACGTTTTGGATTCAAAAACAACAAATGCGGACGGACCCATATGAAGTCTATCAACAGTGAATCCATGAACATAAACATATACAGGAACAATAAAGCACTATAATAAAAGTATTAAAAAAGTGGCGCACCTTTCTTGAGTAACCATCTATTGCACCAAATATGATGATGTTGTACCATGAAATCAAAAAAATTAGATGACAATGAGCAGTCAATGAAAAGAGCTACATTAACTCAACACCAATAATAAAGTACATAAATAAATGAAAACCTTACGTTATGAGCTTATGGCTTGGGTCCACATGCACTAATGACAAAGGCCGCTGTATGAAGTATGTCCTCTTGACGATGCCACCCAGCTGTGTCATTCTTTCCAAAATATCTGGAGCGTCGACTCTGTGCATGGACTCCTTAATGCGATTCCACTGAACTCTATGTCCATTTGCTTGCAGACAACCTTTACCCATTCTGTACCCCGTGTTTGGGATCCTGGTTTTTATGGTCAGCACAGCATCATCCAGTTCACTGTCAGATAAACTGCTGTATGTACGTCTTGTGGACAATCCGAGTTCATGCATACGGAAAATAGTACTTTGGCTGACACCCAGCAGGTTGGCGATACAAGACACTAGTAAGGGCATGTCAATGAGCCTGGACAGCAGCTCCTCAGAAAAACTAGATTTTGGTCAGCCGCGTCCTCCTTCTCTACTAAAAACACAGGGATTCTCTTGGGAAAGAGCTGCGTGGATCTTTCTTTGAAGGGATAAAAGACACTCCACAATTTCAGCTGGGATGTTTAAAATAGTAGATGCAGATGTCAGTATAAAGGCTTCCTAATTTACAACATACTGGAAGTAGTCCAAATAAAAGTATGGTTGACTTAATGTGTCACTGATCCTTGATTCCAGACGCTGCAGTAGCTGAGTAGCCAATGGTCCCTGTAAATGTCAAAAATACATATGCCTACCGTTAACTTATCCGTACCAATTCAACATTATGTAACGTTTGGCTAGATAGACTTATAAAACAGCACAACTGAAGTATTTTGGCAAACTAAGAGGTGTAAATGACGTTATCCTTAGCTTGCAAGCTAAAACAATTACTACATCTGGCTCAGTTGTTATTACTGCTCTGGTTGACATTGCTAAACATATGATAGCAGTGAAGTTTATTTCAGGTAACGTTATGGTAGATCTTGCAGTTCAGTGTCAATCGGCGAAACAGTTGTAACATCACTAAGTTAACTAACGTTACCGTTATAAGGTTAACGTTACTTTCACACAGAGCACTTCATCAACGCTAACGTCGTCTAGCACTAGAGTTAACAGCGAGTAAATATCATTAGGTTGAAACCTAAAACAATAATGTCAGAAATGTAAATCATTATAAAGTGCTAAAAATAGTAAAATCGTATAAAAAATGTTGAATGAACACATTATTTACTTTACCTGTGATGCTGAGCCTAGGCTAGCAGCCTCAGGTCTGTTGTTAGCCATCTTTCACCTCTGATGCATGCGCGTTAGATGGAATCGAGGTTCGATAACCTGTCCTGTGATGTCATTTCAGCTGTTCTTGACTCGTACCCACATACTTGAATTTGTGTTCATAGTGAAGAATTCGTAGTCTTAGAAATCAGAGTTGTACTCATGAATGTGAACAGTCATAGCTTCTAGAGTCACACTCACATAAAAACAGAAATGTAATTTTATTGACTCACATGTATGAAAACGCATGGATGCATAAATGTTAAAAATATACGAATATGAAAGTTTGAAAGTGTTCTTACACCATACATGATGCGATTTGCTGGTTCAGACCTTTTTTCGCATTAACAACTTCAAAATAACTTTACACACGTGGTTATATAAGTTTAAGTAATGATTTTCTGATTTATAGCTTAATTTGAATAATCCCACGTCCATTTACGATGCATTTAAAGCGGCCCCCTAGTGGTCGATTTGAATGAAACTTTCAGAGTATATTTCCAGCACTCATGGGGACATATTCTGTGAGTTTTGTGATGATTGCACCAACAGTTGCGGATTTTTGTCTATTTATGTCCTGAGCCACGCCCCTTTACAATTTTATTGGTCAATATCTTGAAAATGAAAGGAGCTATCAACAAGCTTTATACCATTTTATATATGTTAAGTCCAATGATGAACCATTGGTGGCAATTGGAGCTACAGTGTAGGAGTAGATTCAAAAAATATGTTTATATATATTTGTTCTTTGTTGTAGGCGTATCTAAATGAACCCTGGTGGTATTTTATAGAGCACCCTGAGCTGGGCTTCTGTGAGAAATTTCAAGTCAATAGGACTTATGGTGTGAAGTAGGTGGCCTTTGAAAAGTTTTTTTACCTCAAATACAGCGCCTCCATCTGGTCGATTGGTGTAATATTTCTATGGAAGTGCGGGCACATCTGTCTGAGTTACTGTGCCAAGTATCATGTATGGAAGATATAGCGAGTTAAAGAATTGGTTACAGGGGGACAACTCAGCCTGCAGCTACAACAGGGAGTAAATGAAAGACATGAGTTTCCTATCAATTGAGGTTCAGAGACAAAAAACTAAACCTCTACTGAGCAAGATTTTGCAATTTTTAAGGAAAGGCATTTTGGTGCCTTTTTTGTACTTACAGAGATAAATATACACGACTGGCAGCAGTTTACAAAAAAAAACAACCTGGTCTGCCAAATCCTCTCCACACTCTAAGGTGATCACATGACACAACAATTAAGTCTATAAAAGCTGTGAACCCCTTCACTTTGGAAGGACTAAAGTAAACTTTTTTTTTTAGCAAACACCAAATACAAATTTGAAAAATCCACATCTTTTCTGCAACTTACAGCTCAAATGGAGTCTGTAGCTGCACATATGCCGGAGCATTTAGCTCTTAAAGTTGAGTAGATTGGAAGAAAGTAGAGCCTCTGCTCCCATTGAAATCCATTCATTTATTCACATAAAAATATTAATATAAAATCAGCCATTACAGATATTAGCAACACAGGTAATAACATAAATCTCCTGAACATGATGTACATTTTGAAATTGAAACAAAGTTTCTACGACAAACAGTGCAGGAGAAGATAGATGACAAAGAGACGTAGAATAAATAAATAATAAAGAGCCAAGACAACTAATTAAAGCTGCAAGCAGCATTGGGTGGGCCCTCGCACGTGTAGCATGTCGAGGTGTGAGGTGGACGTGTTGCAGATTCTGGAGCTCTACGTCACTTCCTCTGTTCCCTTCGTGTTATAACAACTTCCTGTTTCACGTCGAATTGTCGATTTTTGACGACACGCCATATACGACTGATGATAACTGTTTGTACAACTTCTAATCATCAGTGGGTTTAGACTGCACAGCGAAAGTTTGAAGTCGATCAGACTAAATCCCTAGGAGGAGTTAAAGTACGGAGTGTGTAAATCATCCAAAAATGACCATAAAATTGAAAATGGCTGACTACCTGTTGGGTTTAGGCTTTTTGGTACATCTGGATATGATACATGTGCCACATAAATTTCATACATGTAGGTGAAACATGCCGTGGAGGCTGCATTTCCTGTTGCCAGCAGGTAGCGCTATGATAATGAGTGAATGTTAGCATGTGGATGTGTTCAGGGTGCAACTCTGGATGTGAGCATGTACAGTGAAGTTACAACAACTTCCTGTGTCATGGCAAAGCGTGTAACATCGAAGCGAAAATTTGAAGTTGATGTTAAAGTATGCGCCCTGTAAATGGTATAAAATGGGTTAAAATTGCACTTTCAATTCAAAATGGCGGACTTCCTGTTGCGTTAAGGGTGTGGGTCCTTGAGGCTTTTTTGTGTGTCTTGATATATTTCCCCAAATAATTTTGTGCATGTAGGCTGAACGTGGCCAAGTGGCAAATTCTTTCGAATTTTTTAGGTGGCGCCAGCGAGCCATTTTGTCACGCCCATGTGCAGGAGTGTGCAAAGTTTGGTGAGTTTTTAAGCATGTTTAGACCCCCATAAATGAGCTTACTTTGCAGAAAAAAGAGAAAAAAAATCACTTCAGTTTCAATAGGGACCTCGCAAGGTTCGTGCTCGGGCCCTAATAATAACCAAAACAGACGAAAATAGAAGGGTTCTGCCGCTTTGCCGTTTGAACTCTAATAATAATAATCATAATAATAAAAACTAAAACAGACAAACATAAAAGGGTTCTACTGCTTGGTGGTTTGAACCCTAATAAATTGTTTGTTAATAAACTGTGTTACTGTGTAATGTTCACTTACTTCTAAATTTCTTTGTGTGTGGGAGCAGTACTCCTGGGCAAAAAAGTTAGTGTAGAGCCCTGTATTAAATTTGGAGGGATATCAAATAACTGTTATCCTTTTCAACTGTAGAACTTTAAGAACCAGTGCCACACAGATTTACAACTTAGAGGCAGCCCTACCATATTCTCAGACCTATTTGTAGGGTCATTGTAAAACCGTCCCACATCATGTAGGAGCTCCGTCTTTCCAAATAACAGTCTCCTTTTAGCTTTTGAGCCAGACATTAAGGTGTGCAATACACCATCCAATTTTTAAACTGTCAAAAGGACTTGTGTCCACACTAACATTTCCATGTCATTTTGGTAGAGACCTCTGTCCACAGTCAAAACAGAACATAAAAATAATTAAATTACTTATTCTTCGCCCTCTTTTTAGTTGGCAAACAACAAAACTGCATCACAGAAAACATCTGTTAAGTAATGGAACTAACAGCTAAGCTGACAAACATTGTTTTATAGTTGCAACGTCATTTAATGTAATTAACGTCATTTAAAATCATCTCATAAATACTGCCTGTTGCTAACTGCAATGGGAAAAGGGAAAAAGGGAATTTCCCTGTACATTAGCAAAAAGCAAGACATGTTGAATTAGCAGCAACAGCTTCAGTAAGACAAAAAGCTGCAGAGAACGACTGGTTAAAGATTCAACAGGCTGACAATCAAGTTTTCCACTTAAAAAAGCTCACAGTCTTTGCTTCATGTATGTGCTTGTTGTGTGTGTTTACCTTGGTATGTTGTCATCGACTGTTGCACATCCATACAGAAAGACAATGACCCCCACCAGAGAGGCAGGAATCAGCATCTGCGTATACAGACCCAACCAGGCAAAGTACAGACCAATCTTCTCGCCAAAGTACTTCCTAAACAACACCAAAGAGATTCAAATCATTTCCATTTTTCAGACAAAAACTACTATGTTGATATCATGATATGGAAATCTAAACTGTAATTGTCCAGGGTTGTCAAATTACAAGATTAAAAATAAGTATGAATTCAGACTGAAAACAGACCTGTGTTAAAACAGGGGGCTATGTTGGTAGGAGCACCACTGTTTAAGGGACTGGGGAGATCCAGGAAGTCAAGATGGACACATTACATGAAACCACAAACCTTAACACATGTAAGCGGAATAATCTCTCTGTTGATATTTTATTAGATACTTTTAATATTGGGGTGGTGATGGCGCAATGGATAAGACACATGCCTTTGGTGTGAGCGACCCAGGTTCAAACCTCCTCTGTGACCCAGCTACCATTATGTCCCTGAGGAAGACACTTAACCCCTAGTTGCTCCAGAGATGTGCGATCTCTGAAATGTATAGCAATTGTAAGTTGCTTTGGATAAAAGCGTCAGCTAAATGACTATATGTAATATAAGTATTTCTTATATTAAATAGATGTTTTTAGGTTCCATATGACACTGAAATCCTGAAATCTCCCCACATGGGTCAATTATTGGACCTAAACTGTTTTGTATTTATATGCTTTCTTTGGATCAGAAAACTTGGAGGTACACGATTGATTTCCACTTTTATGTGGATGATCCGTAACTTTATGTTCCATTAACAGGTACAGGTAACAGGACCTGGAAAAACTTTCTCTGGGACCAGGACAGCCCAACACTCTGTCCACTACAGAAAGCATTATATGGCCTTGTTCCTACCTACATTATAGATTTACTCATGCCACTTCTTCAAAAGGAAGAACACTTTTAACAGCCCACCTCTTTAAAAAAACAAAACACTTTCTGTTAAAGCCCTCAACTGTGGAAATCCCTACATGACGAACTTAGGTCAGCTAAATCAGTACCTATGTTTAAATCACTCCTCAAAAGGTACTTTTATAGGAAGGCTTTTGTGTGGTAATTTATTACCTGTCTTATGTCTCACAGTGTAGGTCCAAACCACTGCATGTACAGGCCACACCCATTTCTGCCTAAACTTTTTTTTCGCTACATCGCAAAAACTGAAAAACCTATTTTAATTTACTCCTCCAAAGCCGCAAGTCTGATCGACACCCAGCCGATAAAACTTTGTAAAAGGGAACTTTGATCCGCCAAAAAACATCCAAATTATAAGCTAAAATCTTTTTGCAGAAACGCAAAAAACTGGATGTGATATCTTACGTTTGCAATGGCCGATCTACACCAAACTCGGGGACGTCATCAGCCACGCCGTCCCCACGGGCCTCTAGGTGGAGCTATTAATCGTATATCAACCAATGCTCCCATAGACATCCATTCTGTAACCGCAAGTCCCTTTAATTTCAAACTCCAGCCATTTATTCTCCACGGGCCACCCGGGTTGACTCGCGCCCTCCATGGGGCAACTAAAAATGTCACTAGTGGCCAAATAGCTTTAACTAACGACTACTGTTGACTAAAAATTCTTTGTCAGGGGCAGCCCTAGAAAGACTTCTCCACACAGCACCCTTGACCACACTACCTGTCTTTTGTGAAGGGATTCTTTTTAAGTACATTTACACAACCATAAATTATTACCAACATCTGACATTTTCAAATTCATAGTGGCATTAAACTTATTTCAACTCGCAGTAGCTCAGTCCATAAGGATTCGAACTGGAGGGTGGCCTAAATGAATCAAGTCAGTCGATACAGAGGCGGCTGATAGCTGGAGAGATGCCAATTCACCTCCAGGGCACTGGCGTATTAGATGCCTATAAGCAAGGCGTCTCATCCCTAACCGCTCGGGGCACTGCGCTGTGGTGACCCATCACTGTGTGTGTGTTTGTTTGCATGTGTAAAATTACCATTAGAGGGAATTTCCCCATGGGGACAAATGAACTAATTATAATTTTATTGTTATAAACCTGTTAGCAGAATGAAGGATTACAATGTGGTATACTTACTGCCATGTTATTAAAAAAGCATATGATATACAAGTATAATATGTACAAGCAATGAGCTGCTATTACAGTCCTTCAAAATAAGAGCCCTGGCTGATGAATACGATATATGAATGAATAATCCTAAATAAATTATTATACCTAAAAAAAGTGTCCTTACCGCACAAGTCCGAGGGGCTGGTACTTGTAGAAGACGCTGTAGTTTGCCCACTCTTCATATAAAAGCTGCGGAAGACAATCACCATAATTTTGTTGCATTTGTCCAGTTTTATCATGCCTTTTTACTGCCATATTTGTCTTAGATGTAACAGTTGGGTGGAGTTCCCTTTCTTGTTTCTTTGACAGTGAACTGTAACTTGTGTACATATTCACCTTTGTAGAGGTAAATGGTTTCAGAATAAGAAGGAGCTTTAAAGCCAAGTAGTGTTTTACACATATGAGGAATTTGCTGTGTTGATAAGGTGCTACACGTAGACAAACATACAGTCAACATAAATAAATAGAAATATATAAATATGGAATGGAAGAACAATGTTGCAGATATCCATGTGCATTATTCTGGGTCTGTGCCGTGCAGAAGTGACGCAACGGAAGAGAATATTGTGTACATATAAATATAAATGGACAACATAAAAATATACAACAAAAGATCAACAATCAACAACAAATATGTGCGACGTGCCAGGTCTGTGCCCGATGAGATGAAACAGTATTTACATGTGCTGAGACATTTGTATCATTTGCAAGGGGGGAGTGTCAGTGGGGGACCTGGGCCTTGTTAATGAGGCTAGTGCAGACGGGTTTTTGTGGCGAGAAGTTTTGGTCCTGATGGACCGCAGCCTCCTGCCAGAGGGGAGAGTCTGAAACAGTTTGTGTCCGGGGTGGGAGGAGTCAGCTGCAATCTTTCCTGCTCGCCTCAGAGTCCTCGAGGAGTACAGGTCCTGAAGAGAAGGAAGATTGCAGCCAATCACCTTCTCTGCAGAGCGAATGATGTGCTGCAGCCTGCCCTTGTCCCTGGCAGTGGCAGCAGCGTGCCAGATGGTGATGGAGGAGGTGAGGATGGACTCAATGATGGTGGTGTAGAAGTGCACCATCACAGTCTTTGGCAGGCTAAACTTCTTCAGCTGCCGCAGGAAGTACATCCTCTGCTGGGCCTTCTTGGTGTGGGAGGTGATGTTCAGCTCCCAATTGAGGTCCTGGGAGATGCTGGTACCCAGGAAGCGGAAGGAGTCCAAAGTGGTGACTGGAGAGTCACACAGGATGATGGGGGAGGGTGGGGCTGGGTTCTTTCTAAAATCCAAGACCATCTCCACGGTCTTCAGAGCATTGAGCTCCAGACTGTTCTGGCTGCACCAGGTCACAAGATGGTTGATCTCCCACCTGTAGACAGACTCATCCCCACCAGAGATGAGCCCAATGAGGGTGGTGTCATCCGAGCTTGACAGACTGGTGACTGGAGGTGCAGCTGTTAGTGTACAGGGTGAAGAGAAGGGGGGAAAGAACGCAGCCTTGAGGGGATCCGGTGCTGATGGTCCTGGAATCAGAGACATGTATTTCCATCTTCACGTGCTGCTTCCTGTCCGTCAGGAAGTCAGTGATCCACCTGCAGGTGGAGTCAGGCACATTCAGCCGAGAGAGCTTGTCCTGCAGCAGGGCCAGGATGATGGTGTTAAAAGCAGAGCTGAAATCCACAAAGAGGACACCCCCCATTTGAGGGGTGTCCCCCCCTTAAAAACATCAAATAATATGATATATACTTAAAATAATTGTGTAAATAGTAAAACAATACAAACGCAAACTCAGCGATTAAAGTGCTTTTTAAGTTTAGAAACATTTTGAGTCACACCTCTCTAGCCTCACAGTGGTTTGGTCCACTTGCCTGCTTCCCGCTCACAGGAGTCCGGTGGCAGAAAACCATTTCAAATCCGCCAGTAGTTGTGGAGCTCCAGTAATGTTAAGGAGGCTGGCAGGGCTGTTTTATGCACTTTAAACATTGGATGAACTGATTATTTTGTCTTTAATACAGATGATGTTGAGTCATTAATAAATTAATCATGACAAAAAGTTATGACAACCTATTGTTTTTCCATGAGCCCACTCTATTATTATAACATTACCTAGCTTATTTGGTAGCTTGTTTAACAACCTATATAAAAGGGGTGTGTTAGGCCATGCAGGTAGAGTTTTTTCGCAATGTTGCATGCTCTGTATTTCTCAACAAAAAATCGCCGTTTTGCATACAATAGACATGGCTTTCCCATAGCGTGTATACGTGATGCATGAGATGCGATCGGATTGGTGGGCTAAACTCAGGAATATTTCCTCACTGCTAAATCCGATTGCAAAGTTTAATATAACTTTCCAGTGCATGCATACTACACGGCAGACATGTGTGTACAGCCTTGCAAAGTGAAGTTTGTCTCATAAATATGTGACTATAATGTCAGAGAATATTCAAGTTTTTTTACTTGTAGATTAATCTTGGAAATTAAATTCTGTCTCGGATTATTCCCCCTCTGCGCTGGCTCCTTTTTTTCTATTACAATGGACCTTATCTGCAGTTGTACCTTTACATCTTAATCATATTACTCATAAAAGAAGAGCCCATAAAATACACAATAGAGATTTCAACTACAATAAGAACACTGTGAAGATAATTAGACTACAAATTTACTCAATGCATAGTAACACAAATGTTTGTGTTTGTTGTCAGTTAAAGATCTTAGAAAGAAAGAAAATCAAAATTGGAAGAAATTAGAATTGGCAGGTCACACCTTTTAAAAAATCAGTAACTGGAATCAGCCAGAAAAATGTAATCTGTGCATCTCTTACTACATCTAATACCATAGATCCACCGTTGTGTTGGGTTTTTGCGCATTATGATTTGTGAAGGGCATTTAACAAAATTAGATGTCCTTGCCTCAGAGCTGTCATGTTAAAGCGACGTCAATTAAATACAGTATGACCTGTGGCACAGCTGCATCATCTGTTCATTGTTTGAGCCTGCTGCTGTGATCTCTGTTAACCACACCCTCGACCTTGTTTTGGTATACGGTATTGAAATTGAACATTTAATAGTGTTCCCACAGAATCCCTCTTTATCCAACCACTGTTTGATAATTTTTGAGTTTGTATTGCTGAACTACACGCCATTGAGAAAAAAATAGTGCTGCAGGCTCGCTGCGAATGACACTCGACTCTAAAAAGAAAATAATAAAACAAAGACGGTTATCTCCATGGTATAATACTGAAACTCGCAAATTAAAGCAAATATCGCGGAAACTTGAGAGGAATTGGCGTTCCACCAAACTGGAAAATTCTTGTTTAATTTGGCAAGATAGTCTTAAAACTTATAGGAAGGCCCTCCGTAATGCCAGGGCAGCGAATTATAGCGTATAGGTTTCTTTTCAGCACTGTAGCCAGGCTGACAGAGAGTCACAGCTCTATTGAGCCAAGTATTCCCATAGCTCTCAGTAGTTACGACTTCATGAGCTTCTTTAATGATAAATTCTAACTATTAGAAACAAAATTCACCAAGACCTGCCCTCAACTGGCACTGACGTATCTCTAAACTCAGGAACCTTAGAAACAACTGTAAAGCCAGATATATGTTTAGACTGCTTTGCTTCTCTCAATCTTTACCAACTAACTTCAATAATTTCTTCATCTAAACCATCAACCTGCCTCTTAGACCCCATCCCAACTAGGCTGCTTAAAGATGTTTTACCCCTAGTCAGTACTTCTATACAAGATATGATCAATCTATCTTTATCACAGGCTATGTACCACAGTACTTTAAGTAGCTGTAAGATCCTGGAGAAAGCAGTTGCTAAACAGCTGTGTGACTTTCTACAGAGCAATAGTTTATTTGAGGATTTTCAGTCAGGATTTAGAGTTCATCATAGCACAGAGACAGCACTGGTGAAAATTTAGTAATGACCTCCTTATTGGATCAGACAAAGAACTTGTCTCTGTACTGGTTTTACTAGATCTTAGTGCTGCATTTCATACCATCAACCATCAGATCCTATTGCAGAGACTGGAACATTTCATTGGCATTTAAAGAACCACTCTAAGCTGGTTTAAGTCCTATTTATCAGATCGATTTCAGTTTGTACATGTTAACGATGAGTCCTCCATGCATGCCAAAGTTAGTCATGGAGTAC